>NW_015654491.1:153941-212591 GCF_001515625.1 Sinocyclocheilus rhinocerous
ATATAATTTGATTTGATTTTAATATAAATTTACATACACATAATCTATATTTTTATTTTTATTCATTTTATTTGATTTTAATATATGCATATTTACAATTATGTGTAGAATTTTTATAAATGCAGGCATTTAAGGTGCATTTTTTATTTTTACAGGGGTGTATTGACAAATTGTGTTCTGTTGGGATGATCATGTGATCTCAGCATGTACATTAAATCTATTTTTTGTTATTTGTATTAATTTTATTTGATTTTAATATTACATCAACTAATATAAAATTTGATGTGGTGTTTTTAGATACATTCTGTGTATCATTTATATAAATGCATTACACAGGTTTCACAATTTTTTACAGGGGTGTATTGAAATCAATTGTGTTCTGTTTGGCTGGTCATATGTGGTCAACATGGCGATGACTATAAATATCATTTCATTTGTTTTTAATATTTACAGATTGATAGAGAGAGAGATAATGCAGTTAGTGAATAAAAATAATTAATAAAAAATTATACTTTTTTTTAGGCTATTGATAATTGGATCTCACGTGATGTAAACCAACCTAGCACATTTTTTAAAAGTGAGTGCATCTTAAACTGAATCATGCCCGTTTCACATACTTTTACATTTTCAGGGTTTATGTTTGTCATGTTCTACTATTACCATGAACTCCATGAATCTATTACTCTAACTAAATGTAGATATATCTTTACAAAACACCGATTTTGCTTTGCCCAGCATCCACCATTGTCAATGTCCCATTGCGTGACCGATGTCTCATGGGCATCTCCTTCACATGCCACTGCATTTCCACGCTTACTTGTTAGTGCTCTTGCCTCTCCATGCTATGAAAGGCAGGCCACTAATTGAAAGTGTGTTGTGTGGGAAATGAGCACAGCGCGCTGTGCTGCAACTCAGTGACAGGGCTAAACAAGAGTGGCTCCCCTGTCCCACCCGGAGACATACCAATTAAAAGTGAATGAAAGTGGAATGTGAAGAAAGCTTCTATCAGGGAGACAGAGCACTGCTGTGTCATGCTAACATTCCTGAATGTGGGTGCGGAAAGTACATGCTACTTGTTTGTTAGCTTGCTGGGTTGCCTGTATATCTTTTTGCCCTTGGGCAGACTTCACTATTACACTGAACATCAGGTCACAGCAAATGTACAATAAAAAGTATGAATGAACCACTATACCTCTGTGATGACCTTAGTGGGTACTGAAATAAACAGGTCGAGATACAGTCACAGAACGACTCCACAGTGCCACCTAGTGTGGAGAGAAACCCCAGCATCCACAGTGCTCTAGCTTTGCTGTAATTAGTTAACCCCAATGATTTATTATTACTCACTATGCTACTTTAATAAGATTCAAAGTTATAATCAAACAAGCAGGCCACTAGATGAGATTGCATTTATACATAGTGATTAAGTAATAGCTATTTATTTCTGATACCAGACTTTTTTTTCTTTTTCTTTCTTTCTTTCTGAAATGGGCCAATTATGAAAAAATAAAAATCACTAATGCACTTACAATTACAAAATTAAAAATTAAAAAAAAACGTGATCGCTGATATTTTTATATATACATATAGAACTATTTTAGATCCGTTAGTTTGTGTTTAATAATGAATACATTCACACTCCTTCCAGATGTCATTCATACAGAATACATAAAAACAGTAAATCTAATAAAATTAATTACTGACTATATGTAATTTCTAAATGAAAACTGTTTTATTACTAAAAGTAATAATACAAAATTATTTTAGAGAATAATGGTTGTATCTAGACTACCTGGAAGTAGTTCGAATTGGATAAAGCACATGAGAAGGATCCAGAGTCATTTTCCTTGCTTGTTTAAAAATAATTTAGTTAAATATAGACTGAAGATTGGGGTAAACCCCCAGACCAACCACTTTCATTGCCGTATGCACCAAACGGATCAGCTGAGATCTAAGAGTAACTGTCAACTTACCGACCCAGACCGCTATACCATACAGAAAGATGGATTCAATACATGCATGATAAAACAGCAACATGACCCTCTGAGCAACTCCAACAAGTCTGAGCCTCCGTAAAAAGTAAATTTTTTGTTTCGCCTTTCAACACAGATTATCCACATGCACCTCCAGTTTATTATCAATAAGCAAACCTAAGGATTTGTATGAAGCAACCTGTCTAATGGGCTCATTGTTAATCATGATGGGTGAGTGGTTGCCTACTAATTTGGAATCAAAAATCATTTCCTCTGTTTTTCTAACATTAATTACAATACCGTTTTCTTTACTCCATTTAACAAAGTTTGCAATCTCTGTAGTGTAATGTTGAATGTCCTCCAAGAATGGCAGGATCATCTGAGAATTTTACAACAATATTCTCAGGATGGTGACTCCTATATTCATTGGTGTACAGTGTAAATAAGAGTGGTGAACATACACACCCCTGTGGGACACAATACTAATGGACCTAGAAAGAGTCTGCTTGATTTTGACTTGAGTCCTACCAGTAAGAAATGCATGGAACCATTTGATGTGAAATTCTTATGAGCAATATATCTCTGAAGTAAATTATCATTCATATTTACATTTTTAGCACACCAGGGTGACTAGGAGCATGAAATTGCCCAGCCATGACTTCCTGTTCCACAGGATTATAAATATGAGGAACACAAAGGCCAAATTCCCTTAATCATCCATCACAAGGAGTAAAACCAAATAATATATTTATGAAGGGCAGAACAAGATTGTTGAGCTTCACAAAATAGAAAGTGGCTGTAAGAAAAGAGCTAAAGCATTGAAAATCCATTTCCACCATCAGGGCAATAATTAAGAAGTTCCAATCAACTAAAGATGTTACAAATCTGCCTGGAAGAGGACATATTGTCCTAATGCACAGTGAGGAGGAGAGTTTGGCCAAAGACTCTCCAAGGATCACAGCTGGAGAATTGCAGAGATTAGTTGAGTCTTGGGGTCAGAAAGCCTAAAAGAAAAAAAACAGATAAAAATCTAAACCTGACTGTTTGAAATCTTATAATGGGCCATGGTTGGATCTTCCATCAGGACAATGATCCAAAACAAACATCAAAATCAACACAAAAATGTGTCACTGAGCACACCACTTACTTTCCATAGTTTTACTTCAATGATAGGTTAGAATTTTGTGAATGAAAGATCAAAAGGATAAACAATGCTGATTTATTTTCACAGCCGCCTTTGCTCACATTTACCAAGGGTGCCAATATTAGTGAAGGGCACTGTATATATATATGTTTGAGCATTTTCTGATTTTGCAAAAATGCCTTTACCACTAAGCATTTAAATTTTTGTTTGATTGGCAGTTTAAACTACATTCCAGTTCTATTTTTGAAAGCTGTGCTAAGCAAAAGCCACAGAGATTACACATAGGCCAAATCATCATCATTAACCACAACGGTTCTTAATTAGTGCGAAACCCATTATCCTCCAATGACAGAATCTTTAATTAGATCTACTCTGTTTCGTAGAAACAACTGCCACCTGCATGGGTCAGCACATCACACCAGAATCGCAGAGGTTTGCTACAGCTACTCTGAAGCCAATCAGCACTTCACAAACCCCACCAGATGTTTCAACTTCCTAAGCCATAAATATTCTGGAGGTTTAGTTCATTGTGCACTTGGCCTGTAGGTTACCTAGCAACCCAACAACTCCATATTCTTCCATTCAGTGTCCATAACCTTATCTGTCTTCTTATGCAGAACAGAGTCACATATGCAACACATCAGTGATGTCAAATGAGAACAACCAGTCCAACAATTACTTTCTGTGTAAACATGACATTTATTGCTTACTCAGATAACACCGCTTATATGAAAACCAGAGAGCCAAACCCATTGCATAACTCTACACTAGGACCGCAGATACAAGGTACTGTATATGTTTTATCCAGTGACATGTTTGTTTATTTTAAGTATGAGCCAGCAGACAGATGTTAGTGAGTAGCCTAACCCTCAGTACCGGGGGTTCTTGCAATGCTTAAAGTAATTGTTGTAATTACAAACACTGCAACATGATACAAGTTGTGATCCCAGCTTAATGCATAAGTGATATTGTTTCAATACAATTACGAGTAATTAGTGCCAATCTAACACCGCAAGAGCCTCATTAAAGCTGCAGATCTGATAAACTGTATCTCGAACCGTAGATGCATTTTCACTCACTTTTCACTGCTGCCATCTTGTGGTCGAGAGCTGTAATCAGTATTATTATTTTTTGGCAGAATTAGATTTTATCCAAAAATGCATTAAAAAAAATTATACATAAAAATCCAGGGACATTAATAATAGGTCAAGTAAAAGTACATATATTGAATTGCTCTTCTAGGTTTTTTTTTTTTTTTCTACGTAACTACTTATGAACATAACTGAGGTAAATGTAACGTAAGGTCAGGTGACGTATCACAACTTGTTTTATTGACTACTGAGATTAAAAGACTGATTGGGCGATTACATGAGAGATTTCAGTAAGGTGTACTGTATTATTTTACATAATGATTTTTTTTTTTTTTTTTTTTTTTTTTTTTTTTATTATTATTATTATTAGCCTATTCTCGTGAAATAACTAATAAAGAGGAAGAGATACACATGCAGTGCAACCGTTGTAGTAATGAGTCAGGTAGGCCAGCGATCTGTCATATCACATTAAAGAGATTAAAAAATACATTTACATTTACTGTTTGAATTTTGTATTACAGTTGGCGTATTTTGAAAGTTGATATTAGGTTTATTAAATTGACATAAAACATAAATCAGTCCAATTTTTTTTTCTCCACAAACGGGTCATTTACACACACATTATGCTATTTGCGAATATATATATATATTTTTTTTTTTGGTGAATGGCTGAATGGCTAAGATCAAGTCATTGAATAATATCTTAAGACTGTTTGTGCTGCTTGCAGCTGCGGATATTATTCAGAGGGAATGAAAATGCCAGTTAATAAGTGTTGGTTGGGTGTAACGACCATGGATTACCTTAGGTTTACTGAGGGCCCGCTGACAGAGATTGCTTGAGGGTGTACCTGAACTCTGTGAAACAGACAGATTTGATTATGAATTCATTTGCATGTTCTCTGGGCCGGCCCCTTCTTACATTTCACGGAAGAAAATATGAGGGACCACAAGGGAATCCAGCATTTCTCTGTCAGTGGACTGTGAAAACCACAGGGCTACTTGTTCCAAAACGGAGATCTCATCTAATGTTAGGCTGTGTGACTGGGCAGTGTCCCATCTGAAATGAAGCATATCAGCTGATGAATAAAGAAACAGGTCATGTTTATTTTGTATATCAAGTATAACTGTAAAAATAAATAAAACAGAAAATAGACTCCTTTTTACATCTGTTTTACATACAATTGAGTCTCAAGACTACAAAGCGAGTAATTCGGTGAAGTTTCTAGGTCAACTGTTTTTGTTTCTTGCCACAGAGCTCATGAAGTATCTGATTTCTAATCCCCCCCCCCCCAGTCATTTGTATATGTGAGTTATCCTCAGTGCCGAAGCCCCTTTGCCACACCTCCTCTTCTCTGTTTATTTAAATATGTTTTTATGAGAGCTCAGTCCTTCTGTGTCTCCCAAAGACCGTGACCCTTTGACCTGCATCTGTGCATTGCAGTGCCATTTTTAATACTCTTGACTGCTGATCAGAGCTGAATGCTGGCCTGCCCGTGTGACGTGTGCTGGTTCATGTCATAATTTATTACACGCTATTTTTCTTAAACAGCCAAGTTTATTGCAGCTGCCAGAGTGGTAACTGGCAAAGCTTAAGAGTACTATCTAGAGGATTGTTTTGCATATATTACAGGGTTAAGTGCAAACCAATCTGGTTTATACAAACACAGCAATCCAAACAACGAATACATTGAAGCTAATGAGTACCACACCACTCAGGCTGTCTCCCTCGCTCGCAGATCGTTTGAGGCTGATTAGTTGTATAAAACACAGCGCTGACTTTGATTACATTACATATCGTTATGTGTGGACGATTCGTGCGCTGCAGATAGACGGAAAGAGTCCCAGGGAAATGCTTCGAGACACAAGGTCAGTTCAACAATATGCATTTGATTGCATTTATCCAGGAAAAAATAGCAGTGTACACTCAGTAACCTATATACTTTTCTTTTTAATTAGGTTCCTGTAATGAATATCCCCTGTATGTGCAACTGAGTAGTTAGTGTCCATCCTAACACCGGATAATGCAAGCTCTTCCATGTCACATGTTTGGAAATTGTTATGGGTAAAGTAGTTCAGAAGGGTTCAAAATACAATCTCAAAAGTCGGAATGAAATTGTCTTGGCATTTTAAATGGAACACCTCCGTATGTCACTGAAAATAATCTTCCATATGCTCCTATATCCTCCAGTGGACAATGAAAGGGGAAGTATTTGTGGTTAAAGGCCCGCTCAAAGTGAGAGCACCAGATAGCCTTTGAATGCAGAGCTCCACGGTCTGCGCTGATTTCCCACAAACCCGTCAGCTACAGTTGCAGATGCAAAAGACAGAATCCAGCTTATATCATGTGTGTTTTCACTCACAGATTCGGTCGAAGTATCCGTTAATCCCACAAGCAATACACTCTCTTATTACTGTTGCAGTGAAATATGTGTGCTCTCTCCTTCAACAGGGTACAACAGGGCTAAAAGCCCCCTAGGGTAAAAGGCACTTTAGGTTTTATTTTCACACACGACACTAAATAACAACAAACACCAGCTCTGTGCTGGTGTTTGCTGTTATGTAGTATTATGGGAGAAAATAAATCTTAACTTGCCACTTTTGCCTTTTTGTAACTATGCACTGCAAAATTATGATTCATGAAGTTGCATCCATTCAAATAAATAAATATGGTAAGCTGATGAAAAGTATTCATTTTTTAAAATGTTACAGATTTGAGAGTCCCTAAAATGATCAAACAAAATCTCATGAGAAAACGTAACTATTTTACATTTTGGTGAATTGGTGGTAAATTTGTACTATTTAAATTTGCACAAAAATCTACAATTTTTAAACAAAAAAGAATGCATAAAGTAATAATCCGTGGACCTTAAGTATGAACGCATACAAATAATATCATGCGAATTCATAAAAATGTGCTAACAATGCATCATGGGTCATGGGAGTGTGTTGAAGTTATAGTATATGTTTTGAGACAAAAAAATTGTTTATGATTTCCAGTTTTGTTAAATGTAATTAACTCAACCGTTTTGTGCAAACTTGCAAATAACAGTACACTTGCATGTTGTTGTGGTTAAGGGCCTAAAAACACAAAACACTGTCAATAAAGGGAAATGCAGAATACTTAATAAATTGTTTTCCTCAGGTTTTCCATTAGGGGGAGTAAATTGTTCGTTAATGATGTGCAGAAATGTGCTTATTAGCCCCCCAGTGGAGATTAATTTGTGAAATATACCTGTACCTTATGGCTCCAAGATGTTCATTGTTACTTTACTAAAATAAGAATAATACAGGCATTCTTATAAAATATTTAGTTGTTTTAGAGGTTATAAGTTGCTAAATTTGATTAAATAAACGGAAACATTTTCTACCATTTGCTTATTTTGAGTATGCATGCACTTAAATGCTTCTTAAAATTAATTTTTAAATATTTGCACATAATGACAAATTAAAAGCCCCCTCTAACTTACTTTATAGTTTCACGGGTTTTGGTCTATGCTGTATTTCTTACCATTTTAATATACACCAGTTAATGCTTTATCATTATTCAATGCATGAGTTTGTCATTTGATTGTATTCTGAGACCAGAAAAAAAGTCCCATTGTGCCTTATGTTGGTGTCACACGACAACCCCCTATTCCTGACTCCATGTGCTCCACTCAGAGAGAAATTAAGACAAACTATTGATTTCTGTCGCGAGAAAAATACTGTGCACTGACATTGATTCCGTGCCAAGGGTCCACGCTCTGCACGGGAACAGACGAGTCTCTCACGGCCGACATCTGCGCGGAGCGCGCGGCTGGCCGCTTTGTCATGTTGTTGGCGCGGCGCAGTCACTCTGAGAGAAACAGCGTGAACATGTTGATTAGGGTAACCTTTTGGGTAGAGAGTGGAAATATGCTGTCAGCTCATTACAAAAATACATAAGCTCAGTGGAAATATGCTGTCAACTCATTACAAAAATACATAAGCTCTCACATTCAATTACTCACTTAGCAACGGGAGATTAGTTTGCAGGAGCTGCCAACACCGTTGCCTTCGCGGGGTCAAGAGAGTGAGACTGTAATCAGAGCAACCGCTAGTGTATCGGTTTCTCTCACTCCCTCTCTCGTATCCTCGGATTCCTCCTGCAGCCCGCTCTCCTGACCCTCCCGCTCGAGTCAACCCATAACGCTGATAAATATTTACTCTAGTGCAGTTATTTTTTCCCCCTTGGGTCTTAAGTGAATTTCATAGTTCATAAAACATCACACGGGTTCTTTAATGAGAGCTTCCCGCTTCTCCTACAGGGCCCTCGCGAGTCTCAGATTATGTGTGTTAAATTCAGGGCAGAGAAGTGTAAAGCCATCCGCATCGAATCCCACCCACCAACTCGCTTTGACTCGTAGTTCAACACAAAAAAGCGAATGCGCGCACACATTCGGTTCTAAAGCTGCAGTCAAAAACAGTTTCTCGGCGAAATTTCAACAGGAATCCGCGCGTTCAGGTGTTTCGCGTGAGGATGAAAAAGTCCACCACACGTTCAAGGTGGTTACTCGAATTTGTTTGGTTCCAAAGCGACTTAAGTGTCAGAAGTGCTTCATACGTCTCTATGCTAGTGTCAAGACCTCAGTCACGGTAGCATCATATTTGTTTTTGGCTGTGAGGGATATACAGTGCGTTCAAAGGATTGAACTCACTAAATCAGTGGATGTGAGTGGAAACCCTCCCTGGGCCATGAATCACGCAGAGGGCCCAGGCGTGAGACACCCGCCACCCAAACAAAAACTCCATAAGAAGTTGAAGACGTTGAAAGTTTGGAAAATTATGTGATCTAGGACCTTTATATAGACCTACCTACGTATCCCTCACAGCCTTTTTATTCGCATAAAATTCAATATGGCATCTAACCTGTCTATGGATAATGGACATGGACTATTTTTGCATGTAAAATTTCATTAATGTTACCGCACCCTTATACTAAGTGTATATCCTCCTGCTTCATTCCTTGCATTTGCATGTATATGTGTGTGTGTGTGTGTATTTACAGTATATTTAATGTTTATTGATGCTACAGAGAAAGAGAAAAAAATAATAAAGCAAGCTCACTAAATCAGTGGATGTGAGTGGAAACCCTCCCTGGGCCATGAATCACGCAGAGGGCCCAGGCGTGAGACACCCGCCACCCACCACTCCTCTGCTGCTCCCAGGCCTCCTTTTTCGAATACGGATCAAATCTGTTAATGCCTGACATTGGCTGTAAACCAGCTGTCCATCAGCGGCCACGGGGCAGATTTGTTATGACTGAAGGGATTCTGGGTAAGGCTGCCAAAAGAGGTCTATCCTTCTCTCGTGGCGCTGGTGCTTTGATTGCATGTTTAACCTAAGATATGTTTTGTGGAAAGTATGGTGCATGGTGGATATCGTCTGTCAGGGAATTAATTGGGGAAAATAGCAGGACTTGGGGGAGGGAGCGCGGACACTATCTCTGCCTCCTGGTGTTTTGTTTCATTGTAGTCGTTCACTGTAAATTCACTATCTATAATTGACATCAGATGACAATCATCACCGGGATTCTTTAATCATAGGCTAATTACGGTGCGCAGAATACCTGGGTATAGTCTGTTTCAAAAATGAATGATTTTTTTTAATTAGATAAAGCTGCTGTTGTGCAGCTTACATATCACAGTTTGATTTTGTAATAAAATACACTGTAAAAACAATAAGTAAATTTACATAATTTTTCTTTTGCAAGTTTCTTTTAACATTTTTTAAGTAAAATTTAAGTATGGAATTAAGTAAAATCTACTTAACTAAGTTATGTAAAATTGGCAAAGGAAATAAGCAAATTTAACGTGGCCAGTTAAGAGTTTGATGAGTAATTTCTACTTAATTATTTTGGGTCATTTTGAGTAGAAAATTAACTCCAGATGTCACAAAACAGCAAGTTACTAAACCTAACAACAAAAGCAACCATAAAACATTGTAAACAGAACTCGAAAACAGTGAAAATGTTCAGCTTATTAATTATTCATGCCCCAGTGCATGATGGGAACAAGGGGATCATAACTTTGATATTTAGGCCTACTTCCTTGTAACATAACAAACAATTCCAAGTAAAATATAGCCTATTTATAAGTTCAAACTTTAATTTCTACAAGCTTAAATTTAGTACTAATATAGAATATACTCTTTTTTTTATTCTTGCCTGAACTAAATTATGTAATGTAGAAATTACATTTGTTTTTCTGTAGTATTTACTTTACCACAAAATCATTTTTATCAGTGTAGAGCAGGGGCCTGCATGGGAACCCCTGGGAGCCACAAGGAGGTCTGTGGAAAATTTGAGGGAATTTTACAAAATGTATTTTTTTTAGGGCTGTCATAGTCCGAATGTTCACTTTATAAAATTTTACATTTCATGCAGTGGTACTTTTTGACGCATTTAATATTATTACCGCTGAATCCACATTCAAATAATTGGCCAAGATCATGAGATTATTTTATTTTATTTTATTTTATTTTACAGTTCTTAAATATGCATTTTTTGTCTTTGTTTCACCCAGGCTACATGAAAGTTTTGCATCCACTAGAGGGCAGCTCGGGACTCCTGAGCATGTTGAATCTGAAAAGTCCAGTTTAAATGTGTTCATAATTATGCTAGGCCTTTGAGATGTGTTGATTGAATGTTTTGAATCTTACCCCACTGAACTAAATCAGTGCTTTCTTTCATTGAAATGGTGATACATGATCTGCAATATTAGGTAGTAGTTTCACTGCACATTTTATTTGTTTTGCAGATCTTGTGGAACTAATCTTCTGGTTTTTAATACCCTCTGCATGTTAGATAACAAATTGCTTTTAATAGAAAACATATTGCTTTTCTTGTTTTTTTTTTTTTATAGGACCGTCTCTGGGAAAAGTACACAGGGCTCGAAAAGTTACCAAAAGCTCGCAGAGCAGTTCATTTGTCACGGTAATGTAAATCTGTCATTGTGATTTATTGATAATTCATTTGTTGTGAAAATGCTTTGCTTTAAATCTTTGTTTGCGCTTCATCTATCAGAGTGTCATACATCATTGTGCCTTTGGGTTTTCTGCTAAATTCATGTTTCCTCATGTTATTTCAAACAGTTCTTGATATACTTGTTTAAATTCCTTGCGGCTTGAAAACTAAAGATAGAAAATTATATATCCCTTGTATTCAAGGCACATGTTCTTATGTTTTATTATATACAGGAATTGTCCTCTGAAACTGCCATTCTTTTCAGATGTAAAATGATATGCGCTATGTAATTTTCTGGCCAGAAAGAACGACTTTAAGAAATAATTTCTTCAATCATTTGTCCTCGACGTGTTCAATGTTTATACTGTACTGGGACAGACCTCTTTAATTATTTAATATCCCAAGCAGCATGTTTGGTTTTGCCTTATTTTATTTTGTCACGTCACTGAAAATGACATTTTAAGCCCAAGCTTAGCCAGTCATTTTCAGTTATGATCTATCATCCAGAATCCAAGCTGCCTGTGTTGTTGATACAGCAAATAATTCTGATTTATCTCTTGTAAACGCCTGTGATTTCCCCTGTCGTGGACGAGCAGAGCACTTGAATCATTCCGCCATTAATCCCCACATTGTTTTATTTACTTTCAGCTCTCACCAACTGGAAGGCAAAGGGCGCATTATGAGGTCACAAAACAATGATTTCGCTGTTGGGTCTCAGCAACAGCCTGTCATTTGTGGTGTGCTTTTGAGGGAGTGAATTACCCTGAAGGTTGCGGAATAACACGCATGCTAATCTGAGCGTCATTGCAAGTGCATTAAAGGTCTTAAACTATCTGGAGAGTGTCTTAGGCCGAGTGTTCCCAGTGTGCTGCGAACCTGCCCTACGCCTGTTCAGTGTGGACTTGCACTCCTGCCATTCCCCAGGGGCCGTTTTCAACCAGGGCCAAAAGTTTCACAGCGGGTCAAAAGTGTGTACTCCTCCTCTCACTAACCCACAGGCGGGTGTCCTGCTCACCCCACACCAGAGGCAGACCCTGCTGGAGGACTGAGGTTAGCGCACACCGCTAATCAGCACTGAAACCAGGGCAGTGCCGTATGATGGGCCCTTCCTGATTTCCAAGCAAACGAGCACGGTTCCCCAGAGCACGACTGTACAAATGAATGTACGCACACACACATATGCATACATTCTCCATAGATACAGCTCATTCATATTGCTCGTGTTTGTTTGCTTTGGCAGGACGCGTCAGGGAAAACGTTATGCCTTCTCTAAAGAGCTGAACCTTAAGGGCCCCAAGAACATAAAGATGTGATCTGAGCTCTGTAAAACTGAAGAAAATTTGGCTTTAGTGTACAATTACCTGATTTACCTCAGAGAGATAAGTGTCTGCTGCTAGTTGGCGGTCCTGACCTGGGGTCCCCCTTGCTTTTCAGCGGCCGTGTGGTTTCGGTGAGGAGAGACGCTAACCGAATGCAGTTGGTAGCTAGTGTGCTGGAATGAATGTGGTGACAGGGCTAGTAATTACCCACAGAATGAAAGGAGGCAATTGCTAAAGCCTATTCAGGTGCTAAGCTCACTATATAAAAAATACACACAAAGTGTGCTTGTTTCTTTAACTAAAAACATGATGTCGCATTGTAGGCCTAAAAAGGGTTTTGCAGAGTACAAACCACATGCCATCCCACTGAAATATGGTAATGATACAGGAAAATGTTTATGATGGTAAAAATATGTATTATTTGTCTTTCTTTCATTCAGAGTTCCTTCCTGCGTTAGGAGGCCAGTTTATATGTTTCTCGAAATGCACCACAGAGGATGGCCAACACCCGTTTCTATCTTTAGAAGGGGGAATCCACCCAAAGCTGACACTCATGTGGTCTAATCTCTCAGAAAAAAAAGGTAAGTCAGAGCACACAGCCTAATAGAGTTACTACCTAAATTTATACAGAAATATAAATTGAGAACATCAGCCATTTTCTCAATGAAGACATTACCATTTATTAGATCAAGAAGCATAATGATTGTGATTATGTAGAGAAAATGTGGGGGGAAAGTATGTACACCTGAAAATATGCAGCATTTCTTAGAAAACAGGCACAGGACTAAAGATTTATCTGCTTCTGGACTTGACTCACTGCTTAATTTTTCTTGGACTCCACCTATGTTTTTCCAAGTGCCGGGAACTATGCATAAAAAGGTCAAAGAAATAATGATTTGAAAAAAACAAAGTGTGTATTAAATTTTTGTAATACTAAATTGCAGCCTAAAAAGTGGGAACATATGAAAAGCAGAGATTAATGGACTCAGTCCTGTGCTTTGTATATCTCACTGGCACTCAGTGAAGAAACACTTTATAAATCACACTAGACATGTGAAGGATTATTAGTGCAACATGCTTTGTTTCTTGGTCTGTGTTATTGCCAAATCTTTAAGTACCTGCACTACCCTACTTTAATCTGTGTTTAAAAAGTCACCAAAGACATTTAATAGTATTATTTTTTCAGTGTGGTTTTAGAATGGTGTGCTGTTTTAAAAAAATAAGAGGGGGGGGGAACTGAAGGCGGAAGGTACACAGAGAGGCGGACTGTAATTTTAAAATCACTCCACTAACTATTTACTGTGAAGGAAAGGAATAACAATTTGTTAAGAAACCACCAATGTCTTCGATGACTGGAGTGTTTAGTAGAAAGCATCTCGCTTAATCAGCTTCATGTCTGGAAAAACATGCTGCCCTGAGTCAATATACTTACACACTGGATATGGATGTTTATTCTTGATGATAAATAGCCCAAATGCATAAGCACATAAACACAAATAAATATTCAGCTCACACGGTTGCTCTTCAAGACTCAAGATCTGTGTTTCATCAAGAGAAAATGTTCAATATAACCAAAAAAGAGTGCTCTTACAGCCAAGACACTGGCATGTTGCCAGCCTCACAAATTATATTTAAGTAGCTTATACCTATATTTAATAATTATCTAATTATTCCTTTAAATATGTATGCAGTATCCCTGTCCATTCCTCACACACAGGAAAACACACACATCTGTATTTGTAGTTTGCATATAATTCCTCTTGCACACCCTCATGTGGATAGATGTTATGGCCCATTAGCAGAAGAGAGCACAGAAACTGAAATGCTTGTTTGGTTAATGAATTTTGACTTCTCTATTTCATGGAAATCGTTAGCTTGTTTTGGGGGCAGAAAAATACATTTTAATAGTAATATAATAATAAAACATTATTATTATTATTATTATTATTATTATTATTATGAAAACATAAAAAGGCAATGACAACATTATTAACATTATTGGTTGATTGGAATGTTATCTCGACTTAAAAATGTAAAAAGTAAATGCCACTGGACAGAAGTGTGAGACATTTCGGTAAAATAATGGACCCTAATGCCGCCACTTGTTCCTCAAAACTTGGCTAAAAATCATCTATTTTCAAACGGCAGACATAGGCTATCGTAAACATTTTGTTTAATCGACCATTTAACATTATCACATTGCTACAGTTGTAATTCTGGTGATATATGGCTACTGAGTGGGAACTGAGTGTGGAAGTGTGAACATATTGACAACGCAACACTGACTAAACGCATGACAGCGTCAAAAATGCCGTGAAAAAAAGGTATTTTTTTAATCATTCGTATTTAGAATATAAAACAAACTTTTATTATGCTAGCTTAATTCATTAATTTAAACCACCACAATTTATTATAGGCTAATACCTATCGTTGAACACCAGGGACAATAACAATATATATACTGTATATATGTATGTATGTAGCCTATTTTTTTTTCTCAGAGATGTCGCGAATGATATCTATTTCACTTTACAACATTTTTTTTTTTTAAATCGGCACAGTTATAAATAGGGATAGACATGACTTACGTGTGAATTATTTATGTACATATAAATATCCAAAAGGGAAGTTATTAAAATAAAATAAAAAGTTGGTTCTGTTTGGTTAATTTAAAAAGAACAGTTGGATTTCGTGCTTTGCACAAGTAAACTACTTCGTGTCATTTCTTTGATGATTATTAGATCAGCATGGCCTGATGTGACGTAACTGGGGAATTATGACAATCCATTAAAGCTATTTATCCGCTCTAATGATTTGGCTTTTGAACTTATCAAAAGAGATAAAAAATGAGACATCCTCTCATGTGAAGCTACATTTTCTAATAAACTTCAATGAGTGCGTGCTATCTGTTATTTACCTAATGGTAAATTACGGTGAGATAATATAGAATAAAGAGAGAATTAGCTCGAACTACTGTCTCGAGTTCACAAATTATGAGGTCTCTTCATTTTATGAAAATTTAATTAAGGTAAATTATACTAAACATCTAAATTACTCCTCGGTTCAACAAATGCCGATAATCATCAAATCATATAAGAGGAATCTATGAACATTTTAAATAAACACGAAAAATCAAACATTTTCAGATATTACTTTAATATTTGCTTATGTTCTTTTTTAAGTTTCAGGCGACATTAAACGTTGATTTAATCAATGTCCAAATTTATCGTCCGGCCATCGTACATTTCTTCAGTTAAAACCCATTCCAGAACATCTTATTTAGGTATATCTTATTAGGACAAGACTTAAAAAAAATGTTTTCAGTATAGGCCTATATCAGGTAATATTACTATGGCCAGAATCCACGTTATTTTGTCTGTGTAAATTTAAATTAATATAAATAACAATTTCATTGTTAAAGGTAACATTTACTATACATCTGTGCAACAGCATGACAACACATTTTCACTCCTACTCACATGGTACTTTACAATATGTACATAAAGTCCGAATCATATTTGTGCAAGATTTTCCGGTCTCATATTCTATCTATCAGCTGTCAGTGTCCACGTCACTTTTGCCCTCCTCGATTTTCTCTGTGGTTGTTTTCGTGGATTTGTTCCATTTCTGTGAGTTTTCTGATTCCTCTGACGACGACCTTTTCTGTCGTCTCCATTTTGCTCGTCTGTTTTTGAACCAAACCTAAGCGAAGAAAAAGGGTAAAATGCTTAATTTCAAGTATATGGTAATATTAATAATAATAATAATAATAATAATACACGTTAAGTGAAAGGCCGAGTTGGTTTTATGCAGTGTGCTAATTATTCATTGACTTTTAGGTTGTCGAGAAACTGTCAGTAGGCCTAATTTTCTGTTGAGGTTCGTTTCACGTAGCCCAAATTGTACTTTGGCGGCCGAACTGTTGCTATTACCTCCAAGCGAAAACGACTTCTATTAAGCCTATGCTGACTACGGTTACATGTAACTTTTGCAGTTGCTAAAAAGTTTTTCGTGTTTATGTATTGATATGTAGGCCTAGGCTATTTATTTATATTTATACCTTGTCACAATTTCTGTAATTTCTACTATTAGTCAAAGTAAAAGTATTAAAAAATAAATGCATCAATTAAAATTGTATTGGATTTATTATTTTTAATAGTGTATTTGTCTTTCTAAAATACCATTTGTATTAAGTGTGTGGCTTTCGATAAATGATTTGTCTACCAAAAAAGGAACGCTGTACAATGTCCACACTATGCAAACGTGTTAGGCCACTCTATGATTAACATAATAATGGCAATAGCACCGTGAAATTACATGCATTCAAAAAAATAATTATAGGTTAAGTATGCCTACGCGTAGTGCATTATAGGAACGTGGGCCATCTTTTTGTAAGTATATAATAACCTGAACTCTGTTATTTAAAGTGTGAGCGATAAAGTGATTTCACTCACCTCTACTTTCTCTTCGCGTAGGTGCACCTTTCGTGCCAGTTGCTCTCGTGTGCCAACATCAGGGTATTTGGTTTCTTGAAAAAGGTTCTCCAGTGCCTCCAGTTGCTCGTCAGTGAAAATGGTTCGGTGTCGTCTCTTGCGCCGACAGTGTAACTGATTGAGTAGCTGTAGTTCGGTTCTGGACAAGGTGCCCACGTTCATGTACGACATCATCTGATGTGGGACTGGAGAAATAAGTACTGAACCGGCGCTGTCGTAACCTGAAAACCAAATCAATGTATTTGAGCACACTGCATACATATAATATTTCAAACGCAATGGACTTGTATAAATCGTTTTAAAAAAAAAAACCGTAGGCCTAGATCTTAAGTTGTTCAAAAAGTCCTCCACTTATCAAAAACAATTTTGGGGTGTATGGTGTTCATGTGATGGTGTTTAGGTTTTTTTTAAGACTAAACGTTACATTATAAGTTCGTTTGATGTTTTTCTAATAAAAAAAATGTTTTTCTAAATTTTAAAAATTCTTAAAAATTGCATCAGACTGTAAAATATTTTTTTGGTTGTAACTGGAACTTTTATTTTTAAGATGTTATCCAAAAATAAAGAGGAGTGAATTTCAACATGCAGTGTATTAACAGAATACTGAAACATTCGCTGCAATAAACAATATTTTCAAATGTACATATACGCACCACACAAACAAAGAAATAAAAGTAACATACCTGCAGGAATACACGGGCACTGTTGCGAGCCGAGAGTTGGCATTGCTCCACAGTAAGCTGGTCCAGTCGGCCCCTGGACATGAAGTTGTCCATAGTAGTAGTTGTTGTAGCCTATCCTGGTTCCATTCACCGACTGTAAGTTAGGAGCTGGAGGTCCGGTGTGTGAATACAGTCCGTTAAAATCGCCAGCTGCTGTGTACAAGGATTCCGTCAAGTTGGAGAACACAACCGGAGCATTCCGATGGAGCAGAACCGAGTCCTTGCAGCTGGGTCTCCCTGCCAAGATGCTGTCGATACTAAACATCCCAGCGGGCATCACAAGCGAAAAGATGTTTGAGACTTTGTGCCAACAGTACTTAAATATTGTTGTAGTCCTTTTAAAGATCACAGGTTTCCCTCATATTAACAAAAAAGATAATTTTCAGTGTTTTTTCCCCCTTTGGAAAGAGTGACCGAGCGCAACAGATTCAGTGACTCGTTTGTGGCTGAGCTGAACCTCCTGCTCAGTTTTATACCCCGCTGACGTCATTGAAGAATTTGTGGACGACTTCTCCAATAAGAGATTGGCTGGGCTTAAGGTTAGCACACAATGGCGTGAAAACCACCGATCTGTGTATTGAGAATTAATTTGATTAAGTTATTTGCTGACTTTTGAAACAAATAATTTAGTTCCAGCCTGCGTTTTTAAAGAGCTGCCCGCGTGAGTCAATCAGATTAATTCTGTCAACAAATACACTTATAATTTGGTTGTAAATTGATGTCTTATTTTTGTTTCCTCTTTTTAAAGGAAAATATGGCTTTTTTTTTACGTATAATAGCCTATAGCTGTAAAATATTTTATGCGTAAAATGCGTCTGTGTGGATGAGAGGAACGACTTCATCACTTCTCCAAACTCTGAGTTCATGCAGGTGAGCTTCGTTTTTATTTAGATTTTTTAAATGTTTTATAACAACTCGCCCTCAAATCACCAGGCACTCCTATCGAACAATTTCTTTAAATCTGTATCTGTAAAACCTGGAGGGGTTGTAACACGGAGTCAGTTGAACCAATTTGTAACCGATTAGAAATGATCTACGGGGGTGAAATCTGTCCACCACCCTCCTGAGGTGACAGAAGTAGTTTCACAAGTATCTGTGTGAAAATATAAATTATTTGTAGGAGAAAACTATTTTGAGATAAGAAAGCATAATTTGTCTAGTTTATAATTTATGTCCAGGCATGTCTAGTTGTCTAGTTTATCATTTGATTCGCGATCATCTTAAAATATGTTAAATGATATCATCTGAATAATTAGGTTCACAACATGCACCCAAGCTTTTTATCTATTTACAAATATAAAAACTAAGCTAGCATGTATGAGCAGAGCGTGTAACACTTTCCAATGTATTTACTGGACTCACAAATATATACAAAATTGCACAAAAGGGTACAGGCTATATTTGAAAACTATGGAAATGACTATAACACACTGTCGACACAGTGTTATTATATTGTCAAATACTTGATTTCATTTGTTGTTTCTTGTAAGTTCTTGTGAGTTTAAATGTTTAAAATTATGGCAATTTAAAGCGTAACCTAAATTTGATTGCCTCAATAAAAAGCACAACAAATTAAATATCCATGTGTTTATTATATATATATATATTTGTACTTGAAGTAAATTTAACTTCAGTTTATTGATACGGTTTCTGAACTACATCTACTTGTAGCAGATAAATATAACGGTGTTATATCAAAGTTTGAGACACATAATTCATAACCACTGAGTTACAGACATCGAAATAAAATGTTACTTCACTCCCTGATGCCTCGTATATATTTTTTTCTATTTATTTCTTTCAAATTAGGCACTAAATAGCATGGTGCAAACCCCCTGAACTGATGTCCTCAGATTCCGCTGCATTATCGAGGACTATATCTTAAATTGTTTAATAGCGCATGTTATTTGCAGAACGGTCGGTCTGACACGACTGTCGCGCTCTGTCCGCGGGAGATAATGCTGCAGATTAGCGTGTTTACTCCATCACGAGCAGATTCCCGGTAGGGAGGAAATCGCGCGTGTTAATTTACAACACCTCCAATAAGCACGCGCTCAATGAACATATGACCCTCGCTGTGATAAGATAACGACCATTTAGCGGCCCTATTCGCCAGCTCTAAAACATACTTATTGCAATTACATTCCTTTATCAAATGAAATTTGCATGAAGGAAGATGCTGCTTGGTGACACTGGCCATTCAATTTAACACCAATATCGCACATTTGTAATGTTTGAATGTTTATTGGAAAACTAGGATCCAGGCAGTGAAGCCGTGGCATGGCACAGTTGATTATTTCTAAACTATAATAACAGTCATATTGTGTTTACTCTGTACCCATCGAGTATAAAAAAATCGATTTAAATTTATGGAATTGCTACCTTCAGTAATGATAAACTTTAAGATTATAATGACTGACCAGAACAAAAAAATCAAAACCGGTTATATTCGCTCATGACTTTTAGACCAGTGATTCAGGGGCCCTGGACCCACAAGGGGGCCTCAGCAAACTTTTAATTATATTACGCCTATTAATAGTAATAGTAGTTATATGATTTAAATTTGTTATATTTAGAAATGTTTATGTAACGTCTTTTAAACATTAAAAAACTAAATTACTAAATGCAACATCCAATCTATCGACACTCCTATTTCTGTAAAGAAAAAAGTTTGAAAAAGCAGCTTTGTCATTAGGCTACAGCAGAAGAACGAGAAGACAACATATTCGCCTGGAAGCGGACATAGTATAGTATAGTATAGTAATGGGAGTTAAAAAGGCTGAGAACCACCGTTTTAGACTCGCTATATGTTGAAAAAAATGTAAGAGACGCAAATGAAACAATAAGGGACTATTAAAATCACGGCCTATCAATGGTCAGAAGTTATCACAGGAATAAATGCGTAAAGGCATCAGGGCCATTAACGCATGGAAGTTTGCCTTATTAAGAGCGACGATTACTTTTCAATAGCTGCCTTTTGTCTCAATAATTGCATGTTTATCGCATGATTAAAACGGAAACAAGGTGCTTAAAACTAAAACTATGCGGAATTTATTTTAACTTTGTTAGAAGCCGACTTACAAAAAATGCATATTTATGATGTGTGTGTGTGTATATATATATATATTTATATATTTTTTCTTATGCTAAAAAGAATGCATTACACCATTTAACTTCCAGAATAATTGTGACACTGATTGGCCCTTAGCCCTTAGATATGTAAACACTTCAGCCTATCATGACCGAATGAAAGGATACTTGCATTTTCAGCTCTGCTTTCTCTATAGGCACTATGTAATTCAAAAAGGGCACCTAGCATTATTATTTCCTCTTTTGTACATGCATCTCAACTTTCAAGAGGCACTGAAAGGAGATAGTAAAAAGGATTGAAAAGAAATGAGATGGCCATTTGAAATTAAAAGCCGCGAAAGAGGTGTGAAGCCACCACTTACATGCTGAATAGCTGACATCAATCACAGAGAGTAAATGGTGGCTCTGGAGACAGGCCTAGACAGGCCTCTTCAATAGAGGGTCCGCACACGGGCATCTTCACGCACAACATATATTTCAGAGCCTTGATCTCTAAAATCTATCGTAATACAGCAAATCAAAAGGGACTTTGTAATATAACCACATTTTAACAAGCATAAACAAACCTCAGAGTGAAACAGGCTGTCAGAACCTCCAGATCGCCTCAAGCACAATTCTCCATTTCATTTTTTACATGTCATCATGTCTCAGAGAGAAAATATCTGTGGATGAATGAATGTCAAGATAGACAGATCCTCCACAAAACACCCATGTGTGTGTGTGTGTTGAATTTGGAGTACTAGACAGAGGCAGAGCCACAAACAGTGCCAGACAGAAGTGTGTATGTGTGTGTGTGTGTGTGTGTGTGTTTATTTCCTGTGTATTTCAGCAGGGACATAGTGGGGAAAGGGAACCTGGCACTGGATTAAAAGGGGTTCTTTGCATTTAATCTTTCATTTTGGTGCCGACGAGAAATCCATATTTATTGTTCATGTCATGGCTGTCACATGGCGAGTGCCTGTTTTACAGTATGTCTTTTGTAGGACCCT
The DNA here is from genome assembly GCF_001515625.1 of Sinocyclocheilus rhinocerous. NCBI lineage: Eukaryota > Metazoa > Chordata > Actinopteri > Cypriniformes > Cyprinidae > Sinocyclocheilus > Sinocyclocheilus rhinocerous. The sequence continues at coordinate 175,745 of NW_015654491.1, forward strand.
CTGAGCTGAGTTCTACAGTGCTGAAACACAGGCATCCACTGGCGCAACAGTTCAACAGCCGCATTGAGCCTCTGACAGTTGACCAGATACATTGACTTTTTAACATAAAGCCTGTCACAAAGATCAGAAAACACTCTTTATCATTCACTCTAAAACTTTCAGTGCGTTTACTATTGCTTATGATATTTTTTTTATTAAAAATATTTTAATTATATTCAACTAGATTTTTTTTCCCCAGCATGTTCAGTTGACACTGAAACAATATAGCAGTGCTTTCAATTTGTTTTTAAATAAAAATACAGTGTGTGCATTTATCATTTTAGGCCTGCATGGAATTAATAATTAAAGGAATTATCATCACAATGTGCACTGGCACAGCTCTAACATATCATTACAGAGAAAATTATGTTTTTCAATGATTTTTAGAAATATTTGTTGTTTAGATTTAGTGCTTTCAATAATTAACTTTAGTTGGCAAATGCATACAGAAAATAAGAACAAAGCTATTATTTGAACTAAAAAGAAAAGTTGATATGAATCATAAAACTAGAATTATGTGTTATCTAGAGAACCTTTCTATCATCAAAGAGAAATATTTGAATCATCAGTAATGTGTGGCAAAGTCAAAATATTTAAATTTTTATTCAGTTTTTGAATTATTACTACTGCCCTTTTTGACTGTTCTTTGTTAATTTCTTACATTTTACACTATTTTCAACAGAATTTATGCCGAGAACCTGTCATTGTGCATAAAAGAACCTCTCTCTATATGCGGCCTTATTAATCATTATTTCTAGTGTGAAACTATCAGCCAGTCTCAGTAATTACTGATTAAAAGCAGCTGGTGCTCTGGCTGTTATCTAACCGAACGTTAAGATGAGAATCAGGGACACATTTACACATTTTAGAATCAAACGTCCCTCTCTGCGCTCTCTCTCCTGTCAGAGAGCCATTGTGAAGAGCTACTTTACCCATGCAGGAATCACAAGAATTTCAAATGGGTGCTGAAGGACATGACAGAACCATAATGGAACCTAGAATCAATCCATCAAAACATCAGACCAGCGAATGACAAAAATGAATTGAATGCAGCATATTAGTACGTTAACTCAGGCTTCTTAATGTCCCGTGACACTTTAATTTCTTTAAATTTTTCCTGACTCAAAGACATGTTAAAGCCTCTAAGTGGTATTTACTCCTGCGCTATAGGTTGGTACTTGCAGTTTGAGTTGAGCTTTTGCAGGTTTTGCTGTTTGCAGGTTTTGCTGTTTTTATAAAATATGACTTTTCTTACGTGTTGGTGACATTAACATGACTAAAAAGCTGGACAATACCATGGACAGCAACGAAGAGGTGTTTCTGAAATGCTTACCATTAGAGGGCACAGGTGTGCAAAGAACACTGCTTTTTCTTTTCTTCTGTGAATGCATAATTTCAAGTAAAACATAGGCTAAGTCAGCCTTATTTTCATGCTATATGATCAAAAGGAGGATAGAATGAATGAATAATGGAAAGCCTTTGCAATACTGCTAAATTACAAATACACAGTCCATACAAATCAAGGCTTCCTTAATAAAAACAAATCATATATCACGGTGTTTCTACTTCCGGATGATGAGGGAAAAGAAGAGAGGCAGTAAAACAGAACCATATTGTGTGGCTCTGGGAGGTATTTCGGGAGAGCACCTGGACCGACGACTGCAATTTAAGAGTAGAAACTCAATCTCAGAGCTTTACCTCAGCCTGCTACTGGTGGTGGTCTCCATTAATCCATTACAGGTGCCAAAGACCCTGCCCTGGCTGATACTACCAGAGGAGATTTGTTTGTCATTCCTCCCTTTTGTCCCCTTTTAATTGTAATTATTTTCTGTAAATGACTGTAAATCATTTGCATAGGTTTACATATCCAAATTACTTCTCCAGATCCTATTTGATTTGTGTATTGGCACTAAAACATTGTCTAAATGTAGTGTGCTTAATAAAAACGTCTTTTCTTTCAGAAATGTCTGAATTGTATCATCTAAATATATCTCAACAGTCTTGTAAAATGTTAAGATAACGACAGTCATTTGTGAGGCTATAGTGAATTACCATATACCTTGCACAAGAGTGGCTCTGTTTCATTTGGCTTTGGAAGTGCGGGGCGAATTACACAGTGCTGCCATTGTAATTTACAAATAGGTAAACGTGCCAGCTAATAATCTTTAATATCCACTGATGACAGAATGGAATTAGCCGCATATTTTCTCCCAAACATTCAATTTTCTTCCTCCTCGTTGTGTAAACTAGGCCCTAATCCCGTCTTTATGCGGTGAGGTATTAACCCTATTGAGGCATCAGTGTATTGGCCTCTGGACCCGGGGGCGCAAAGCGCGCGCTCTCCGGGGCTCAACGAGCCTTTTGTTAGCGCGCGAGACGCGTCGTGCCAGCGCGCAGGTTATTCAGGAGCCTGAGAATCAAATACAGTATTACAGTTAAGCTATGTAATAATTACCCTCATTAGCCGTAACTGGAGCGCGCAGCGGACGAATTTACTAATAAAGCTTCACTAATGCTCTGTAGGCTCAGGAAATATATCATAAACATAATTCAATAATCATTGAAAATACATATTAATGCGGCCCTCAAACTGTCAGCGTTTTGCCCCGGAGGAGCGTTGTTGAATTTATTTCCCCCTTCCTCGCTGCGGTCATTTCCCACATTTCCATTCAATGAGCTGAATGTTTATCCTCTGCGCAGCTTCAGGGCAAGTTTCAATGCCTCAGTAGCTACAAATAAAAAGTTGTGGTGCTCTGTCCGTTTGTTCAAAAGGTCGTCGGATTCGCCCGGTCACTGACATGGAGATTTAAACCGGTCATTATTCAATTCCACCGTGCAGGTTAAAAATACAGGCTAATGTCGGGAACCTTTAGACAACCCCAGCGCAACATATTGCATTAGGGTTGCTTCAGAATGTTGTTATTGGCTCTGAGGTGATTTTGATTTTATCGTGAGCTGATTCAATCAGAACAATGTGTATTTGAGTTCTGTTGTGGTGCAGCAGTGCTTAAAGCGCTGTTTGGGCAGAAGCGGTCAGGACATGGCATAGCTTTCCTTTTCAATCCACAGAGCAGCAAACAAGAGAAAATTTGATTGAAATTTGAATCTGACATGTTCATACTAATTGTGTTATTTAGTGGTTATCGAAAATATTTCAACTATAAAACATGGAATGAAAAAGCATGTAGGCTACCCTATCTGTCATCAACTATTAAGAAAGTATATTTGAAACAAAAGTTTTTTTTATATTGTAAGAGAATAAGTTTTTAAGAGAGTGAATTTGGATGCTATTTAGTATTATGACTAGTAAACGAGTACAGAAAGAATAGTAACGTTTACCTGAATAAGCCCCGCCTTATAAAATGTTATTGGTCAATTAGCAACTGCTGCCGCACGCGATGTTCCCACACAAGCATTTACTCTGCGTACCTTGTGATTGTATACTTATTATAAGCGGGAATTATCCAAAAATACCATAAAACAACGTTAATAGACGTTAAAAAGCAGCATAAAAGCGCTTTACAATGTAAAAATTAATTTAAACCCAGGTAAGAATCATATCCAAATATTTTTTTACCACTTTTTCAGTATTATTTTACTGAAAATCATGCTGTTTATGTAAATATCCAAGTCATATGGGAAGCTCTTCAAAGCTTGTTTGAGTTAACAACCGTAACTAAGGGGGTGGAGCATAGGGAAGGGTCAATTGGCTTATTTCGAGCTATTTGTATCAGTATACTTGTAACACAGCGTTATAGTTTTTGCACCTGCACAGTATGCGGGGTTCAGAACCCTTTGTGTATCGAATTGAGACGTACCTTGCCAAAGGGAGAATGGACATTGGCAGCCTTGAGCACAATGGTGGAGTTGAGATTTGAACTCCATTTGGTTTAATTTCCTCTCAAGTGAAAGGCAAGGAAGATTAATGAAATATCCCCAAATCCATCCTGTTTTATTTCTATTAAATCAACGGTGAAATGCAACCACTAGGCCTGTTTGTAGATGGAGAATTTGGATAGTGTTTCTCCATCTAGCTAAAGAGACCTCGTGCACTTTTGCGGCAATGAATGATAGGCCTACTAGTTGAAAAAAATTCAGTTGTTCCTGAAGTCAGCATCTCAGATTGCACGCCATCCTTCAGAGACAAAATGACCGGCAGTAATTGAATTTAGTATGAGTTACTGTCCCAATATGAAATAATCAGTTATTTCACTTTTCCATGGATAACCTCAGGCTTTACCTGCTAGTAATTTTCCCAGTTATATCAGTTTTTTTTTTTCCCACAGTCTTATAAGTTATATTTTGTTCTTCAATTAATTCTCACATGTCAAGTGGACAGCACTTAAACAAGTAAAACTAAAAACACTCCAGAAGCACAATCACAAATCTCTTGCAGTGGGTGGGTGAATCGTCAGATTCAGCTCGGTTGGAGAGAACAATACTTTTATGGTGATCTCCAGACTCACTGTCCTTTGGTTTGCACATATAGGCTGCAGTTCTGAATGAAACCCATCTGACCCCACTAATCTGCAGCTTTTCTAGTTGTCCTTACAATGGAGTGATCCGGAAGACAAACATGTTTAACTTTTAAGCTAATTTGGTCTCTTTTTTTTTTCTTTTCCTCTCTATTCTGCAGCGCTACAAAGGATCAGCCGTTAGCGTGCAGACAAACTCACTTCGGCATACTGTCTGTCAGCATTGGTTTAAGTGCTTGCATAGGCGAGTCACCAGCGAACCCTCACCTGTAGTCACACTTTCATTTGCAGACCGTGTCCTGCACGAGCGCGGCCTGTTCTACAAAAGTGTTTTCAATCCATAAACTGAGACCATTGCTTTTCAAAGAGTGTCTTTTAAGACACCATAAATCTTTCCTTTTCGCCAGCCGTTCCAAAAGCCTTTCTTTAGAGTGACAGTCAGCATACTCGAGTTTGACGATGATTGTTTTCAGTGCCCCCCCTCCTTTCTCCAGCTCTGCACTCTATCATTTGGAACAATAATAAACAACCACCGACGTGGGCAAAAAAGCCTCCTGAAATCTATTACAGAGAATAGTGTGGTTATGCGGAGAGCGAAGGGGAATGTTTTTCCCCCCGTGCAAACATCACTGTAATTTCCAATGCCAAACTGATTCGGGCCAGGCTTACCATGCTCTTATCTGATCCTTACGGGTGGTCCCCCTCGACCCCTCCTTTTATTCCAGTTGCACAGATCTGGAAATCTTCTTCACACCACACTTGGGTTGTGGATTTCCCCTGCCAAAGAGCGAATGGAATCATTTCAAGGGAAAAAAAGGGAATACAAGTGGTTAGATTGGGGGATTAAGATCACTTACAATATGGACCGGTTTTTAACATGCCCTCTGTAGTAATGTTCTTCCTTTCATCTGGCTGCTGAGATGCTTGCTGAGGCAAATTTCTTGGTTTTAGAGCAGCAATCAGATTAAAGAAGATCTTTTAAAGAAGATAAACCCTTATTAATGAAGGTTAATAATTGTCCATCAACAGTGGCAGCCCATGCATTTGACGCTGAAACTGATTTGAACGGCTGCAGCAATGCCACATATATGTAATGACACCGTAAATACATTTTTACTCAGACACAAAAATGTCTGACAAGGAAATAGTCCTACAATATCACAACATTTTAGCACGTCCATATGTCAAGACTGGCGATAGAAAAGTTTTAAACACTACCTGATGTTTGCCGAACAATTTTTCCCCCTCTTTGAAAATAAAAGCTAGGCTGAACGTCAGACTCACATCATTTTTAGAGTGCTCAGTGTAATGTTTTCTGCAGTATAGACTCACAAATGCATTTGAGCTCCGAGCTCCTGGCTGCATCACAGTACAAACACACACACATAACCTCCTTTTTCCACTTTCTTTTGGCTGAGTCACATTACAAACATAAGAATTTAATAGCTACTCTTCACTGATGAAGAAACCTTCTCATAATGTTTCTTTTACTTTTTTATTCACTGTACCTCTTGAACACAGTTGTCTGTCCAAATATGCAATTACTTGTCTTTGCGAATATTGTTCTTGGCTGGGTGCAGCCTAGATTAGATTATATCGATAGGGAAGATGTATTTAGAGATAGAAATTAAATGGAGTTCCTCATGCCATAACCCTTAATTTGTTTTTGGTTTTCATTACAAATGTTCCTGATTACTTTATTTGCCGATTTGCTATGTCTGTTATTTCTCATTACCACAGATTCATGTACATCTGAAACCAAACCTGCCCAGGTTTTCAACTGCAATTAATTTAGCCAAGTGTTTCTCATTAAAACAGTTCATATTAGTTGTTCTACTGTAAAAAAATAAAAAAATAAAATAAAATAAAAATAACAATAAATAAATAATGTATTCCAACAAATAAAATACATGTTTGCTTTCCAGTGATAAAATATATATATATATATATATTAATTACAACCCCAAAGCCTTTTTTTTTGTGGTCAGGAAACATTTTGAATTAAATGCCTTGGGAAATTCGAGTAGCCATAAAAAAGTTAATGCCTTAAACATGTGAAAGTAAAGCAGGGTGTATCAAATATTACTTGGTCAGGACATGTACATTTCAAAAACATGAAGACTGGTTACAAAATGAAATTGCAGCAGCTTTGTAAGACGAAAGCATATACACATTTTTTTAATCAGTTGGTAACAAAAGGCCCCTTGACAGAATGCGATAAAGCCATACAGTAATATAATGATTTCATATGAGTTACTGTCTTCACGCTCTCTGAAAGACCATGTCAGACATTACAGTAAACCAAGCCTGAAATTTGGAGCTGATTGCGCAGCCCTGCGCCCACACTGCAATTCACCACAGTGCAAGTTGATGGTAGAATAAGAAATGCCCCCCTCCCCACTTTAGACGCTAAAGACATCACCCGTGCTCTCCGTGGATTCTCCCTGCATTTAAATTCAAGAGTAGGTTGAATAAGAAGCACCAGATGTACGTTAGTTCTCAATCCTCCACCTCTGCCCCATGGAAATGTCTTAAATTTCCTGTGATGTTTCTGTCGAAGAGGTCTCTTTCAGGGCAGACAGCTTTAGAATAAAGTTTCCATCCCACCTACCATGTGGTGCCCCATCTCTACGCAAGTCCCTCGTCTGCATTTATCCTATTACCGAAATTTACCAGGATCCAACTCATCTCAGCAAACAGTTGGAAAATATGTCATTTGATGAGACCTACAAAAGCTCAGCTTGTGGTGCCCATCATGTCCCTGAATCTAATTCTCCATGATTTGAGCTGCCAAATATCCCAGCCGGGCTTAATACCTTATATCAAATCCCTCTAAAAGCATATAATTTCCAGTGATTGCTCACACTTGCGGCCTACTTACAAACACATCGGCAACCGGGCGGTGGAAAGCCACCAGAATACACATTCTCTGTCTCGTTGTTTTCGTCCGCTGCCAACCTATTTATTTTTCACTTCCTAAGTGGTGGCTGAGAAGAGAGTCGAGGAACAAATAGTCATTCTGCAAGCTTGTGAAACATTAATACAGTTTCATTTTCCATATTGCTGTTGAGTGGAGAAAAGTTGCCTTTTCTCCTTTTCAACATGCTCATATTCCATTTAGAGTTAAGAAAATGCACAGTTTTACAAAAAAAAAAAAAGAGAGAGAGAAGACATACAGTGAAATAAATTTGGTGTAGAAATCATTTCCACTGAGAAATTGCTAGTAAATTTCACAATGACAAGCGAATTAAACATGAAATTTTGTAGTAGAAAATTCTGAAATAGTATTTTTTTTTGTAAAAGGTAATAATCTGTTTTATTTGCAACTTCATGTTTGTTTGTTTTTTACAGTGTAATTGTAAGACGTTTGCAGATATTTCAAACTAGTAGGTATGTGATGTGCTTTTACATCATATAGTTTTAGATTCTGCATTTTTATCATGAAACTTTGGTGCTACCGCTCCACCATGCTATAGCCCAATATAACAGCTATGTGGTAAAACCGGACAGAGAGCTATTACAGAAAACAGGCTTTTCTTATCCAAAGCAACATGTAATATCTTAAATATAATGTTCATAATTGTGGGATTTTCAACAGAGTACGTATAGTGTACAGAACTGAAATGGTTGCAAAAAAATCATCTCGGGCCAAATCATTCACTGGAAATAGATAATTGTGACTGAGCTAAAACCATAACCATAGCTTTCACCAAGGTATTACAGGCATAAGAAACCAAATAGTCAACCAAGTTGTTTCATGTCTGAATTTCCAGGACAATATCCAGTGACCTTCTTTAGTGGAATGTCATAACTGAGAGTGATGGCCAAGCACAATCCAGCCCATGAATCTGTCGCCCTAATACAGTTTGGACTATCTTTAAATTATTGTTAGTGCTGCAGTTAGTGTGCGGTTCGTACCAACTGTAATATCCTTACATTTTATTTTGCATCATAAATTGGATCAACAATGTTCATCCAAAGTAGCAAATAATTGCAGATCATGGCTTCAAATGTTATTTCACAGTCCACATTTTGGTTTGTCTACGATGTCTAATAGTTTACCTAAGTACCACTAAAGAAAAGGAATGTGTTTTTTCCCTTCGTCCCCCCTGAGTTACTGCTTTTACCAACTGGAAAATGCCTTGTCAAACCAAGCAAAGCGAAAGGAAAAACGGTCATCAGAATTCCATAACCACACACAAGTCCCGCCTCTCAGGGGAGCCACCATGGAAAGCAAAGCGCTGCCGAAAGTCATTCCTGCTTTGGAGCTCAGGAATGATGATAGCTATGATATAATATTTTGAAGAAAAATTCAGGTTTTAACCCAAAAATATAATAAAAGGTGATAAATAAAAGTAATATTGTGAAATATTATTAAAATTTAAAATGACTGTTTTCTATTTTAATGCGTAATTTATTCCTGTGATGGCAAAGTCATCACTGTCACATGATCCATCAGAAATCAAATATGATGATTTAGTGCTTAAGAAACAGTTTTTTGGATATATATAAACTAAATTTTCTGAAAAGTGTTCTTAAAGTTCAGAATCTAAACCTGGGCCTTGATGTTAAGAAGTTGTTGTGGTGAGACTCTGCTTCACTCTGTAATTACATATTTGCATTACTGGTTGAGGCTAATGATGTCATTAAGTCTGAGCAGCTTCCAAAATTTCTGCAATGGGTTTATTGTATGAGTAAATCTACTGTTTGTTTCTCTAATTCCTAATATCATTAGCCGTCCGTTTAACATGCCCCTGAAATTCAATCAAGCCAAAACACTCTCTTGCTCTCTCTCTTTCGCTCTAAGCCGCAGTTTAAACTTGTGCCACTTTAATATTTGCCTGTTGAGTGCTTTTTAGAGCTGCAATTAGGGCACTGTTTTATTCTCTGTTTGCTCTGCGGGCCTTAATTAACAATGCAGAGCCATATATTACATTACTGCTTGTAAAATTTAAGTACCTCCCCATATACTGGATGCAGCATTTCTCTAGAAGAGCCTGGAGGAGAATTTGACACTTTGCTGAAGCCAACGCAAAGCTCCTTGAGAAACTCTTTGTTTCCTTTTTATTTCATTGACTCTAGAGATACATTGCGATGTCAGAAATAGAGACGTTTGCTTTAAATTATTAGTACTTTTTTTAAGTAAACACAAGAATTTGGATACTCCTGGCTGCCTGGGGAGCTGTCCGTTAACAGATGAATTGGATTTAAAGACCATGACTCTCTCGGCGACTTTGGATGCGCGACTGATAAGACACAGCGACTGTAAGTGTTTATGGGATACACAGCAATAACACAGGGGCCGGAAAAGCCCCTGATCTCTTCTCATAATAGCATTTTCCTAACTGCCTCTTCATCACAGGCAATTTTGAAAAGTCTTCAGGGAATCCGTTTTTTTCAGCCGTGGAATCAGCATCTCGCAATAAATTCCACCTTTAAAAAAGTGTGGACCATGTGTTTTATGAAGTCCAAGTTCAGTCAGAGTGCAGGCTGAACCAGGGCCCCGTAGTCTCTGGGTTTCATCTGATTTGCGGTGGCAATAAAGGTGCAGGGGGGGGGGGGGGGCCCCCCCCATCCCCCCCGTTTCACGATTAATTGGAACCGACTCGTATCGCCAGGGGAGCGAGGCGGGCGGAGGAGGGTGTTCCTGGACGGCCTCCAGTTCACTTCACCAAGTGAACAAAGCACACCAACTGTCCAGGATTTTCCATGTCTCCACTGGTGCGCCTTTTCCTTTGCATTTTCTCATAGCCAGCTTGTCTGAAGGCAGATTAAATGCAGCTGAGAATGTTGGTGTAGGCCTGCAGCGTGGGACCCTCTGGGAATAGGCAGGAACCACGAGCTTGGACTTGGCCTGAGCTGCGCTGCTTGAAAACAGCCATGCACCCAGGGCAGAGGTCCAGGCGGATCGGCAAGGGAGAGGGGAGTAATTTGGGGTTATTTAAAATGATCTATTAAACCCCTGAACTTTAATCAGGGTTGCTACTATACTGACAGGCATGATTTACTTACAAATCAAGATGATGGGGATGGGAGGGGATGGATAAGGTCAGAATTTGCATACTTGATTTTCAAGGGAGTGACGGCGGACGATCGGCGTGCTAACTATTCCCGGCCAAGCGAGCGGACTCATTAGCACCTCTGAGGCATTGCGGAGACGGATCTGAGTAGCTGATGGAGCGCCGGGCTGCTCTCGGGGGTGGGGCAGAGGGGGTGAGATCACGCAAGGAGCAGACACACTTGTTTGAGTTCTGTCTAAACACAGCAGGACTCTGACAGACACCTAAAGTCAAACTGTTTTACCCCTAGACTCACTAACTCACAGAGCAGAGCCTGCATTTCAAATGTGATTAGCCCTCATCATCGGAGGGTTGAAGAAGTTAACGGTCGCGTAAACACTGAGCCAGCGGCGGCGGGAGAGGCGCAGCCACGGGGCAAAAGTCGCAGAGGACATGAAGAGTGACATCTGAAGATCAAGGGCTCTCATTCTAAAACAAAAACAATTTAAGCACGAGGTTAGCAAACATGTGATCCAACACTGTCACATTTTCAAGAAAAAAAAAAGTGCATTTTAGAATTAAACTTCAAGACACAAAAACCTTATTTATGTCTGTCTTGATACGTTTATGAAAACTCTTTTATTTATTTTATTAAAGTGCTTTTGAAAAATTAAGAATTCAAAACCATTATGAAAATGCTAAGATTGTTCTCTTCACAGCTAAATTTGTGTAGTACTCCTTTTATGTCATTTGGTGCAACTGTATATATTTAAAAAAAAGTCATTTATTTAAAAAAATTAAAATAATAATAATAATCTTTATTGTATTATTATTATTATTATTATTATTATAAAAAAATAGCCAGTCAGTGTAAAATATTAATTAAGCCTGTTAATTCCAATTTTGGTTGAATTAATTATATAATATGCTAATTAATTAAACAATAAATTGCTATTATTCACATATCAGAAATATATTAAATATTTGATAAAATCATTCTAATTAATATATTTTTAAAAACATAATAATAATTAAATAATCAGATGAACAAAACAACAAAAAACAAATGTGTGTCATGCAAGATGGCAGCAATAAATAAAAACATTCTAAATGTTATATGTTCTAGTTGAACCGTAATGATTGACAGAGTGTTGACAGGTAAGCCCCGCCCCCTCTGTGTTTCACCACACTCACTACTCTTCTGCTCTGACCGCTATGCATTGGAAGATTCTGACAACTCATAAAAGTATACGGGTTCTGGCAGCTGCTGCCTATAAACAGCTGCTGAACCCTATAAAACCATTATGAGGTCCTGCTCGGGTTCAGCAGGAAACAGACATATCAATGTGTAAAATGAGAGGATAGATAAAGCAACTGTGATTTAACTGATGTGCAGCAGTATTTAGTATCTTAAACCAAATGGAAGAGTTGCGTTTTTTTTTATTAATTAATTATTGAGTCTCGTGAACGTCCGGACTACCTTATCATGTACAAGTATGGATTAACAAAATTCAGATGTCTCTTATTTTAATAAGAATATAAGATATGTGATTATAGGGGAAAAATGGGGCAAAAGTACAATATGCCACGCGGCAGATCTGCTGTGCATGAACATGCTGTATTCATTTGTTTTTCAAATAGACAAGCCAATAAAAACTTGCAGTCACAGCTGCTTCGGGTTCCAAATTCATCACCTTTCTTGCTTAAGCCTGAGGAATATACAGAGGTTTTGGTATGTGACAGACATATCACAGACCATAGTGTTTCTCCAAATATGATCAAATTTCACGACTTAGCTAGTTATAGGCTTTTGTGTAAACCCTCTGGTTGCGTCGTCCTGGCAGAACGTTAATATGCATTGTCAGAGGATTTGAGGTAGAGCTGACTTAGAGGGAGGCTTTCTGATGCCTGTGTGTAATTGCCGGGGTCAAGGCTGTTGCTTTGGCACAGGCGACTACAGCAGGCATTATATATTATTATATGATGAGGGACTTCAGACCCTCGTAAAGTAAAGTATCCAGGGCATTTCCCTTCACTTTTAGCTTTGGGGCCTGGATTTTGTAAGAATCAGGCCCGGGTTCCTCAGTTATATGTGTTTTGTTTGGCAGATTAGTTTCCAACAATCTTATTTTAAATTAAATGAAAACATAACAAAAAAGAAACACACACACCCAAATAAAAAAAACAGGCACAGAAAACAATGAAACTCTAGATCTGATCTAAAAGTAAAAGTGCATTTCCTCTTCAAATGCTAACGACAGTCTGATTTAGACATATCTTCACTGCATCACACTGTCTCTATGCAAATACAATTTTCTGAGAGTAAAGCTAGTACTGTTACATTAATAATATGACATTGGCTATATGTTCAGCATAGCATACTAACATCCTAATCTTAATGTTGTTGCCTTATATCATATATGCTGTGCACAGTATGCTAATTTTCTGTATGCATTGCAATTTTTGCAAAAGGACAATGCATTACAATGCACTCAGTCTTCCATTTCCAGACTGATCGAAGGATTTTATTATTATTTATAAAAACAATTTATTGTAAGATCAAGTTTAAAATAATATATAAAGTTGCAATTAAGTGAAAACAGTCAAAATTATAAAGTCTCAATTCTGAAAGAACAAAGTTGAAATTATGAGATACTGTCATAATTTCCAAAAAATAAAAATATTTAAGAGATTAAGAGAAAGGGACAAAATTGTGAGAAACAATGTTGCAATTAAGAGATATAAAGTTGCGATGTCTAGAAATAAAGTAAGGTCCCACTTTATATTAAGTGGCCTTAACTATTATGTACTTACATCAAAAAACAGAATTACTGATGTAATTACATGCAGATATTTTAAAAACACAAGTACAATGTAAATACATATATGTACACAATAAGTGCATTGTACTACATGATTAATTTAAATGTAAGTACATAGTTGTTAAGGCCACTTAATATAAAGAGGGTCCTAAAGTAAAAATATTTATAAGAATAAGAGAATGAAATTAAGAGACATATACAATATATACCGAGATATACGCTCTCATTTCTGAGAAAACAAAGCTGAAATTATGAGATATAAAGTCACAATTTCTAGAAATAAAAAAGAGAAAAAGATTTAAGAGATTAAGAAAATTAAGAAAAAAATTGTGAGATATATTCTCAATTCTGAGAATTTAAATTGGAATTATGAAATAAAAAGTAATGATTTCTAGAAATAAAGTAAAAAAAAAAAATAAAAATCCATATTATTTGATCTAGCTAACATCTAGCTGATGCATTTTAATTTTAATCAGCAAAACAGGATTAAAAGTGCAACATAAACATGATTATTTCCCAGGTTTATTAAATTAAACATGCAAAACAATGAGGTCTTGTGAATAATCTAGCACACTACTACATTAAACATTTATCGTGGAATAATAATTCTGTTTCACTATTTTTTTTAAAACTCACATACACCGAAAACAGTATAAAGGCAGATATCTCTCTTCTTAGGTGATGACTTGTGATCATTTAGTGGTGTTACTGATAGTGATGATAGATTTAGTGACAACGACAAAATAGTAAAAGTAAGATGTGTGCAGGTTTAAGACTGGCAGAGAATCATCAAGGCAGCACTTCTTTCTGATGGTGAGCGCTCACACTGAGATGAATAGTAATGCACGTGGGGGAAGCATTTCATTCACATATGCCAAACATCAGCAGGAGCCGCAGGATGCACAGTGGACATGTCCTTTCTAAGTGTCACTTTTATTACAGGCCCGGCTGGCTAAGAAAAACCGCCTGCACTCAGCCTACTGCAAGTCATTTCTCTTCCATTTTCCACTACATACTGACATCTGATGGCCTGATGCTGGAGAGCGCTGAAAAACCAATTTACCTCCATCTTCTTTTTTTAATGGACTATTTTTCTTTCTCATCCCTCGCTTTCCATATTGAAGCTTATGACTTACATGAAAAAGCAAAAAAGAGCTATGTTTCATATCCTGCTGTGATTTAGAAAACATACTAGTGAATGTTAACATCCATAGGTCATGGCATGTACTATAAATGTCATGTTCTATAATGAAGACGCCTCTAAAAATCATTGATAGCAGATGGGTATCAGTCCCAGGGCAAATAAATATCCCTCTCTCCTTTTCTTGTGGTGGAGAGAAACATATCCAGCGAGATGTTCTCAACATGCTTGCCAGTACGCTGAAATGATGCATTAGAGAGCAAAGAGACAACATAGCCAATCTTGAAATAACTTTCTCATGTTGTTTTGCGCAATTTCACTGTTTCTATATATCAGATAACACGTGTTGTCAGGCCTCGGAGTGCACTACATCATCTGTGATTCAGATGTCTGTGAATACTCTCTGAGCACACCGACTGTTTCGCGTAAACGGCTATTTGTCTGCTGCACTTTGATTCACTACGGTTTCCTCTCAAAGTCCCTGGAGGTAATTTTCGAGTGAATTTGTGATGTTTGTTCAAAATAGATCTTTGAAAACAAATCGGAGAAGTGTTTACCGAATAGTAATGCACTTTGTTCGTGGTCATTTTTCATTGAATTAGCTATACACACAGAAAATGTTTTGACTGTTCCTACCAGACCATAAGTGCACTAAATTCATAATCATTGCTGACAGACATAACACGTTTGTGCTGCAAAAGTGCAGCGAGGGAATAAAAATGACAATTTATCAGACAACAGAAGTGTGTTCTCAAATCCATGAGAGTATCAAATGCATTATGAGCAAGAGGCTTCTCTAACAATACTGTTCCCTTGCCTATTTATAAGGTTTATGTATGGGGATCATCATAAAGAATTTAACTATTCCGATTCTTCAACAGCTCCATTGCTGATTTTTAGTACTTCTAAGGAATAAATATTAAGAATTTTTTTAAATTCTGTTGCCAAATGAAGAAAAAAAAACACTAATATGATTTTTGTAAACTATTTACAGACTTTTTAATTACTGTCTTTTTAGAGGTGCCATAAAAACTAGAACAACATTTAAAAGAAAAATATTAAACAAACAACATATTTCATTCATATTTTTTAAATGAAATATATGTATCTTTAACTATCTTTAACATGTTGTCATGTGAACAACCAGACAATAATTACAATCGTTAAAGTTGTAGACGTAAGCTATATGTGTTTGATTCACTAAAAATAACGAGATTATAAGAGTCGTTCGTTCAGGAATCAAACTACAGTTGTGCTGCATGTTTTTGATTCACTAAAAAGAACCACTTCATTAAAGTCATTTGTTTGAGAAACGAACACAGGTCACAGTCATAGTATTTTAGTGTGTTTTTTAGTCTGCCTCGCCAGAAGAATGAATGGGGCAAAAACCGTCAACGAATGACATTCAGTTGTTGTATATTTTATTGCGTTATTTTTGGAAATAACTCAATAAATAAAAATAACAACCTCACTAAAATATATATATATATTTTTTTTATTTTTTTTTATTTTTAGTCATTTTAGAGGCAGCATAAAATACAGTCCAATCATTGCCCTTAAACTATAATTGCCTCAAAATTGCCTTGAATTATATTTTAAAGAACAATTCTGAACAAACACCATATTTTATTCAATTTTTTAAATCAAATATTACAAACAAAATGTATGATGTGTATCTTTAACTACACATTGTCATATTAACAACTAGTCAAAAAATTTAATGATTAAAATCTGTGATGTATAAAGCTGTATGTGTTTGATTCACTAAAAAGAAGCAGCTCGAGTAATTGTTTCTGGAAACTGAAAAAATATATAGAAACGTATATAGAACCAATATCATGTTTCTCTCTCAGTGTATATATATATAGAGAGAGAGAGAGAGGATATATATATATATATATATATATATGCACTGAAAAAAACAAACAAACATGATATTTGGTTCAAACTCAAGTCTATAACATATATCTGTGTTTGCTCAGACGATGTTGCACTCTAAGACAGCTGATTGAATAGCCCTGCAGCTCTTCAAGTAGACTGCCCTTGACTTGACTCTCAATCTAATAATAAGACAGAGGGCTCACTGGAAGGGACGGCTCCAGGCCCCACACCCCCCTGCGGTTCCACTAGAAGTCATTCCAAAACCCAAGATTGAGAGATTAATTTAGATTATCAGCGCCATGAGCCAAACCCAATCTGATTACTCCACTTTAGGCTTAATAAGTAAAACAAACAGCGATATCTCTGGATCTTATCTACGGACAATTGTAGCTGATGAGAGCGGCTGATAAGGAGGGTACCACTCAAAGGAAACGCTACACCCATGTCTTTTCCGTGGACCCAGCAGGAGGCTCCTGGGTGAAGCCTGAATAACAAATGAGTTTGCTGCGGATTTGGCTAATCATCCCAGGCCTCGAAGCCCCCCGGACAATTCTCAACTTATCGCAAGAGTCAGAGCACTTGAACTGGAGACCCCTACCCCTAATTAACAACCCACCACAAATGAAAACCAGCTGCTAATAATTACATAATTAAAGTGCCTATGGTGGAAAAAAAAAAGCATAATTTCTGCAGCCATCGCCATTAATCTTGAGCTGTCCGAGCCCATACTTTCAACGTGAACCTTTTCCCGAGCAGGTTAATGCATTACTCATACAAAAAACAGTATCCCTTTGTATTTTTATTGGACCTGCTTTATAACAAAGAGAAGTCTGAGTGGTCTATGTGAATGTCTATGGTTTGCCGCGGGCACAGGCTTTGACGCTTCGGCATGCCACCATCTGCGAAGGCTTTTTTGCTTTTGAATCCGATCCTCCTTCTTAAGAACACAGAGGAGGTCATTACAGAGATAAACAAGCTGCCACTTTACACCTCCTTCTGTGGCTAAACACACCCATAAAAATAGAAAGAAAGACATTCAAATATCTAAGGTTTATTGTTGCAAAATTAGGGAAGGGTGGGGCAGAAACAATAAAAACAGTGATTGATTTTGCCAACACACTCCGGAAACAGCATTTGGTTTTACTTTTGATAATTCAAAGCCTCACTCTCTGAGCTGGAACCAGCAGCAATGTGGCAATTAGGCAATTAAAACTATTTCACAGAATAAGCTATAAACACCTGTAAGTTTATTGTAGCCGGGGTCACATGCTCAGATGGCCATAATGCGTGATTTTTCACCAACTTCTTTCCAAGATGATTAATAGTTTAATTTCTACGAATTATTCAGACACACCAAATATTTGATAGACCGACAGCTATTAGCAAATCTAGTAACTGACATGTTGTCAGGATGAAAGGTGTAATTTGTTTTCAGACCACTTAACAGGGTTAGAAAAGCCACCGGTCTCAGCATCATCAATCATCCGTCATTGAGCGCCGGGGCAATAGCGTGCACGCGGGTGAAATGTGCTGAGCTGAATGAATACTGTCAGACAGCTCACTTCCTCTCTTTGAATGTGCACACACTGTTTTTACTGTAAAGATAATTACAAGAAGTCCTCTGGTGCATTATTTGTCCTATTGAAATGAGTGATCAGTCTGGCAGAAGAGTTTTTTTTTTTTTCTCCAGTTGAGGTAATTGAGTCACAAACATTTTCCAAAAGAAAATTTGATATGGAGCATTGCTGTGTGTAAATCACAGATTGCAGTCCTCAAAAAATATTAATGGCAGCGTTATTTTGGTTCATCCTGTTTAATATGATCATGTTTAATAATAATTTAAATAGCTTTTTAGACGTTTTTTAGAATGGAAATATTTTGTTATATTTATCTTTTAAAACATACCTTTGTTTGAGAATCACAACCAGCATGTCAAAGCAACACAGACTCATCCAATGGTGTGAATCTGGGGCAGGGCCGTGGGTTTGACAACCAATGGAAGGTAAGCGGAGAGCTTGGGAAACCTGTTTGAAAACAGTAGTTATTTCTGAATAACTTTGAGCATAAACTATACTCTTTACCTTAATATTCCTGTTTTCAACTCAGATAATTGATGCTTTGATCATAATGGCACGCTTACATTTCATATATTACTATATTAGGTGGCGTGCTATTCTGTGTGTTCTTCATTTAAATGCAATGTAATAATCTTTTCTTTCTTCTTCATCTTCGTTCTTTTGGCAAAGCTAAGCTCACTCCCACTGATAGTCTTATGAGTTTATTTCAAAACAATTCATTTTTTCTCCTGTAAAGGTAACTGAGTCACAAATATTTTCCAAAAGAAAATTTGATATTGAGCCGTGTTGTGTGTAAATCACTGATTGTAGTCATTTCTTCTTCTCTTTATTTAATCTTCATCCTTTTGGCAAAGTTAAGCTCACTTCCACTGATATTCTCATGAGTTTATTGCAAAAAAAAAAATATTCTGCTGTTAAGGTAACTGAGTCACAAACATTTTCCAAAAGAAAGTTTGATATTTAAAATATTTATTAAATTAAATATTTTATCGTATTTATTTATTAAAACAAACCACTTGTTTGAGCATCACAACCTTTTACTTTCTTCCTTATCTTTGTCCTTTTGGCAAATCTTAGCTCACTCCCACTGATATTCTTATGAGTTTACTTCAAAAGCAAGTACAGAACGCACGGCATGTGGCGATGAAACGTTAAAGCCAATCACACTGGGAATGGGAAAATCTGAAGCAGATTTCTTGTATTTACATTATTCTGTTCTTGTGACTTTAAACAGCGTCAGCCAATTACGAGCTCAATTCGCACAAACCCGGCCATGACTATCTGAGGCCTTTGTTTTCCTTCATGTGTACTGTAAGGGAGTTTTCTGTGCTCAAGGGAAGCTGTTTTTCTAAGCAAGCATGTTGACACATCATTGTACCGCTACACAAGGCCACGATTGGGGCCGTGGGTTTTCCAGCACATTTCAACTTCTGACAGACTGAAGGTTAAGATGTTCTGAATTAGATTTGAATTACAACCACTAAATGCCCCTGTCAGAGTTAATTATGCCTGACACTGGCCATATACATCCAGCTGAATGGCTCTTATAGGAAAGCTCATAGCTTAAACAAAGACAGACTCTAAAGGCATATCTCCTAAAATTGTCAAAAGATAATGAGCTAACAGAGGCACATTTCTGGTAAAAGAATGCTAATCCATCTTTTAGCCAGGACTGTTGCTCCACAAAAATGCCAGCAGGATATTCTCTCGCAGCTGTGAAGAGGAAAAAAATTGAACGAGTCATGAGCCAAGAGCTGCTTTTAAGGTTTTGATTATAAGGATCACACAAAACGCATAAACACATAGCAATTTTCTAATGCATTTAACATCCAAGTGTACAGCCTGTTTTGAGTTTGCTAATATTTGCAGTTGAGTTTCCTGCACATTTGAGGGATTGGGATTCAAAAGTGTCTTGTTTGATATTATCATAACGTCTAGCAGTGATGAAAATACATCAGGATTTTATTTCAGGGATTATAACAATTTTAGGGGCTTCGGGGAGGCAGACTCACACAAGCTGCAGTGAGAAGTGACACATAAAATCAAAATGTAAAGCTCCCTTTCACTCCGCTGTAGTTGTTTAAGTCTTTTGACACAGTAATTGCCCAGGGCTGTGCACAGGGGAACGAGGTATCCTTAAACAACGGTCAAAGAAAAAAAAAATGAAAGAATGAAGAAATAAATTAAAATTCCTGTGTGAGATGCTGAAAATAAACAGCGTGCTGAGGCTGGCATCAACAATTTGCAGGACAGCCTCTGCTCTTTCTCAGGCCGAGAGCCTCCCAACGTGACTGCAGCTCAGATCACACTTCCCGCCCGACCAGGTATGAAAGGCCCACCTCGTGCAAAAACTTGGAATCATAAATTTTAAGAGTCCAAAGACACAAATTTAAAGGCAGTGACCTGGGCACATGATCTGGAAATTTAATCTAGTATTAATTTGTGTACCATCCTTAATTATAGAGCTTTTATGTAAACCTGTTTCCAAAAATAAACATGTCATTGTGAGATAAAGTTTAACATGGGAAATGAACTGACACTGATTGTGAAATATAGTCACAATTCTGAGAAATAATAACAGTTTGGAGATATTAAGTTTAACTTGTTGAACAAAGTTGTAATTGTTAGAGATATAGTCAATATTCTGAGAAATAGTAGTCGTTTTGATATATAAAATCATAATTGCGAGATTGCAACATTATATTTCGCAATTCTGATTTTATACATCAAAACGACTATTAGTCGTATAATAGTTAATTTCCTATTTTAAACTTTATCTCACAATGACATGTTTATTTTTGGAAACAGGTTTACATAAAAGCTCTAAAATTAAGGATGGTACACAAATTAATACTAGATGAAATTTCCAGACTGAGACATAAAGTCGCAATTACGAGAAACGGTCACAACTGTAAGTCACAATTTTACGAAATAGTTGCAAAATTGAGATATTGTAAGATTTAAAGTCACAATTTCAAGATATAAAGTTGCAATTATGACACAATTGTGAGATATAAAAATCACACTGTAACAAAGTAGCAATTATGAAAAATTAAGTTGCAATTTTGAAATATAAAATCGTAGTTGAGATTCGAAGGCACAGGTTCGAAGGTTGTGAGATACAAAGTTGCAATTGCAAAAAATAAAACCAGCTTACCTTTAAATTTAAAACAATTACCTTTATTTGTTTCTTTATTCAGTTTTCATACTAATAATGCACTCTTGCGGTGACATACCTCACATCTTAGCTGTGTAATTTAAACTGAGAGCCGGGCCCAGAAACACCTCAATAAAAAACTCACAAGTACCCTCTCAGGTGTGCCTAAATAGATGCTCACTTCATGACGCAAAAAAAAACCGAGCTATACACATCACTGGGGAACCACAGAGTTGACCCAGAGAATCAGCTCCCCTGCTATTTATAGGTATACATTACACACCAAGTGAAAATTAGGTTACCCAGTAGTGTACACAGAGCAGTGGCCCACGGGTCCAAGCCAACTCATTGAAGCATGTTTAACAAAACAGCCACTGAGCTTAATATACTCCGCTTATTATCAAGGGTAGGATTAGGGTAGGATTTGGCAAGCCATAAATATATCATAGCTTCATTAAATCTGGACACTGTGGTAACATACACCAGAAAATAGATGATTCAACCTCCCAACACTCAGCAAATCCTAAATGCTCTTATGCAGTGCTATGGGAAAAAAAGGACTGGTCTGAAAGGGCCTTACATATGAAACCACTTAATTAGGGCTCCCAAAAAGCAGGCATTAAGCAGTTGACATGGTGAGTTTGTTGTGGTGGGGCCTAACAGGGTTGTGTTTGTGTATCATCATCAGCTGTTGCGGTCTTAACTCAAATGTACCATTTTGACGTTCATGCATAGTGGCAGACGTTACATTTAGCAAAATACATTTAAACATAAAAATCAGTTTTAACTGGAGCATGTGCAAGCCAAAATTGTTTGTTTTTTTTGTCTAGTCCATATTCCTGACATACATGTCACAGTTCTTCTTATTCCATCATCCGCAAAACACATCGATTATACTCGCCCCATGACAGATCTGGCTAATTGTCGGCCTATTGGTTTATTTAAGCTACATACCAGCCTTACATTCTCATGCGTTGCGAGCATACAAAATCAATTCAAGCCCTGCCCTCAGACATGCCTGCGTGGAGCACTTTACGTACTGCAAGAGAATATGCGCTCTAATAATACTGTAATTTTATATATTGGCTTATTTTTCTTATCCTAAATAATACATGTGTTGTGTTAAGTTCAGCCGGCAGGAATTTCACTGCGTATGTTTGCCTAGACAGAAAATAGACAGTCCAAATCTATCCCAGGTTGCCTCTTGGTGAAAATCTGGCCTTCTTAAAAGGAAAAATATATAGATGAAGGGTTTGGATATCAGATTATCATCAAGTAGCACAAGTTCCCCTGTATTTTGTAGCAGATTTTAGTATCAAGTCTCTACTTCAAAGTAGCTCATTACACTAAGTCCTGATTTCATGGTCACAGCTGCATTGTATTAGCAATCACAGAATCTATACATAGTGAGCTGTGGTTTCTTTTTATGGAATGGGCAGAATATTGCAGCTTATCTTACAGATATCGATGTCAATTCAGCATGTGTGATTGAGACACTCCTTTTGATGCTCCATCAGTGATGAATTGGCATGTGCAAAATCAAGTTCGGTAATGAAAACAAGCCTAAATGGGTTTGTGTCCAGTAACGATTTGATTGCCACACACACACAAAAATGTACCTCACCAGGCTGATGGTTCTAAAAGGAAAATAGAGGAGTTTATACCTTCTCTGTTGGAGTGCAGATATTATAGCCACTCGTGAGTTTCCAATGGAAGTAATTTCCCCAGCATTTCCCGCCTGGCACGCCAGCCATAGGCCTCCTTATGCTCTTGTCAGTCTTGCGGTGAGTCACAATTTGTGGCGTAAACATGATACGCCAAACAAAATATGTGACGTTATCAATTTCTAATTCAAATGGACACATAAATTGCAGTGGTTTAATTCTTGAAGCATACAACAATTATTTGAATTCATCCCATTTAATAATACATGCCTGATGGCTGTGTGTTCACAGGGCTCTCGGCGCAATCAAGCTCAAGGATTTGTATCGAGTTACTCATGACTACGAGTAAAAAGAGGACTAAATAACCAGTGTTTGAAGACTGGCCTAATCATACTATGTGGGCTCACATGAAAGCCTGGGAGGAATTATGATTCAAACATCAGTTCTTAACATATTTCTAACATTTTTTTTTCTTATTTATGTCAAAGACAATTTCTCAATATCTTTGAAGAATATAGAAATACACATACAAAAAGAGCCATGGCATGGGGACAGAATCAGTTAGCAATCATTTTTGATACACACACAATGATACTGACTGATTACCATATTCATGTATTGTGGTATTTTCACACCAAGATACATCAATAAAGACTGGTACTGCCATATCTCCTAAACAGAATGGTATTACCAAGTTTATTCCTGGGTGGGACAATACAGAAATTTTATATAGGGTAATTATTTTAAATGTATATAACTGTATATAAAAACTGTACACTATAAAACAACTTTAAAGGAAAAGTTCACCCAAACAATGGAAATTCTGTCATTATTTACTCACTCTCATCCCAACCATTTTTAAAGATTAGTCATTTATCTTTTCTACATGAAAGTTCATAGTGGCATATAGAGGGGTGTCAAGCACTATAGTGTATAAATAAGCACTGTTTTTATTGTACATTGGGTGATAATTATGCTCACGTATAGAAACGATATCCCACTTACATGTTATAATAGTATTGATAATAAATGACGCGTTATAAACTTTTCGATCATTAACACAACACTTGTCAATACAGTAAATTAGTGGAACTAAATAAGCAATGCCATATATATACTATGACCATTATAACCATCTATATATAAATGGAGAGCCCCATATCATAACATTTTACCTTTTTGTAGATGAACGCCATCCTCCACTCTTTCATTATGGCAAATGTATACATATCCCTTACTTCATTATTTTGTATTTTATTAATATTTTGCACCATTTTCAAAGTTTCTCTGCACCTGATCTCCACAACGAGGTTTGTTTGATGACGCACTGTGATACTGAATGCTGATTGGCTTGAACGGTTACCACTGGCAATGATTGATTATACAGTATATATGTGCAAGGAGGGAAATTTCATTTAGCCTCTCTAGTCTGGTGCCATTTTTCAGCCTCATTTTGGACAGAAGTAAAGGAAGTTGCGTCACTTGAATATCCACTCTGATTGGTCAGTTCACTTAAAGAAACAGTTCACCCAAAAAATGAAAATTTGCTGAAAATGTACTCACCCTCAAGCCATCCAAAATGTAGATGAGTTTGTTTCTTCATCAAAATAGATTTGGAGAAATTTTGCATTACATCACTTGCTCACCAGTGGATCCTCTGCAGTGAATGGGTGCCGTCAGAATGAGAGTCCAAACAGCTGGTAAAAAAAAAAACTTACAATAATCCACAGGACTCCAGTCCATCAATTAACATCTTGTGAAGCAAATAGCTGTTTTTAATAAACAAATCCATCAACGATTTTTTTTTACTCAAACCTGTTAAAAACATCAAGATGTCAAACCTGTGCCTTTTATTTTGTATTTTTAAAGCTTGACAGTCTGAGGTCAAATCTATTATCTGAAGATTCTTACAATCTTTTGATAGCAAATGAGTTTGAATGACACAAGGGTGAGTAAATAATAAATAATAACAAGGGCAAACTGTTCCTTTAATATCAAATGGTAATGCATCAAGAGTGGGAAAAAAAACAAGGTGTATAATATATATTTCTGTACAGAGAAACCTAATTTTTAAGACCTAGTCTATCCGTGACATGAGTTGCTCTCTCAGACAGGAAGGATCAAACAGTCTTATGTTCAATGAAAACAAATCTTCCACTCTTGTCTTCTCACCTCTCAGCATCTGGAATAGATAACCAGCTCTCCCTGGAACCATAACTACACTGAACATAGTTATTCCTTGTTATTGGTGATTTTTACAACAATCTAAAATGTGTCAGGGCCACTATTCTCCGCTATCTTATCCACAAATATTAAAAAGGCGATGTTATTTAATTGGAAACAAGGGCACTCACTCACTTTGTAGTGAGACAATCTGCAACCATTTATCCCGAAATGACGTGGGTGGGAGAAAGTCTGAAGAGCAAGTCCTGGGAGAAAAGCGAAAGGTGCCGTTCAGCTGGGTGGACTTGTCCATCCATGCAGGCCCTCTTGCAGACAAGGCTGGGACACACGACTGCTTTGTATCACGTCTCAACAAACACTGTTTCTGCTTAGGAGGCTCAACCCACAAGGGTAATTACCTTCAGATGAAAGGGAACATGACTGACCACAAACCTGATGTTAGGCATTAGAGGCTGAACCACTTCACTGAACACAACTGCGTGGGCAGTGAAAAATAAAATACCATAATCTGTGTCCATAACAACGGATATGAAGCGGGTAAAAAAGCAGATGCTTGAGTTGAGGATAACAGGTGTTGATCATAGAGACCAGGCCAAGACTTTCTGTTTGAAAAAGTATTTGAATCATTTAATTTAATTACATTAAGCTTAAAACGATGACGTTTTTTGTCAAATAAACAAATGCAAATAAATAGTTTTTTTTGCTTTAAACAAAATTTCACCAGGCTAAAATGTGTCAGAAAAGTCAATTTCGCACTTCCTGTATTCCTTAAATCATTGCTTTTTGGACTGGCACATGCCATTCTGACAGACCCCTGATTGCATCTCAGACGGACGACATTTCTCATTCGAGTTAAACGAGGGGAACATGACTGTTAGACTAAACTCTCATTACTCTCCTCAGCAAACAGTGGGGGCAATTTACAGACACCACTCAAGACTAAAACACTGTTATTGCAAATGGAAATAGGCCCTGGGACCCAAATGATTCTGTTAATTATTTCTGCATCTCGCCAGCCTGAGATGTCATGCTGTTCGAAAGCCCCCTGCTCAGACTTCATTTCAATATTCCCCAGATTGCTTTCGTGGTTCATGAGAGGAGAAAATGGGTGCATGGTCAGGAGTGAGAGGAGAAGGGAGGCAGACTTGTCTGAGCTGACGACAGGTGATGATGACAAATCAAACATACCCAGTGGCTCATCAGAGGAGCTGTGTATAGTAATTACCATCTGATCATGGCTTTCCATCCTGCTCGCATTACTGCTAACTGTGGACATTATAACCTGGGCTCTTTGGGGATTTGCTTTCAGAAATATTCATATTCCATTTCTGTTCAGCATTTAAGAATCATAAAATGAGAGATTACACATATGCCCGCCTGCATTGTTGTTCTAATGTGTTTGCAAAAAACGTCCTTGGTGCAGATTAATGGGGAACAGTATGATGGTTAAATTCTGTTCAAGCTGATGAAGATCTCTATATTCTTTCTCTATACTGGCGATATGTACACATACACATTTGGTTCCAAATTTTGTGAGACCGTATTGAAAATGTGGAATTCAAAATTGAATTCACACCTGTAAATAAAGAGAAGGGTAAAAACAGTATTATTAAGAAATATTATTACAATTACAATTTTATTACTACATCTGGTTTTACACAATCTTGTGGGGTTCATGCAGCTTGAGAGCATCTGGTTACTAAAGCCAAAAGGGGGTTAACGTAAACATACAAGCTATTAATAGCATGTTTAAATGCATTTCCCGTTGTGTTACACATCCATAATGTTCCCAAACAAAATCCACAGTGTTAACAGAATGCTGGGGACGCTCCCATTCTAACCTGCTTACAAAGCTCTCCATGCATAATGAGATGGAGCAATTAGCATGAGCCAATTCATCCTAAATAGGGAGACAATGGTTCTAGTGGTGTTTTAGCCAGCTAACAACTGACTTGCTAATTTTACAAGTGAAAAAATAGTGGGGATTAAGAGTGTGTTTATTCTGGCGCCCCATTAACACCTGAGCCCCCGAGAGTTAATCCCCCGTGAGACAGAGCTTTTCAGATGCACCATACAGACATACATATGCTGGTAAGGGGCCCAGGTCCCTTGCTGTTTACTCCGCTAATGAAGTACATTAAGAGGAAGGAGAGTGCAGTGATTTTGTATGACTCAAAACAGCTTGCTTTATCAGTCGAAATATTTTACACACTGAATTTATTCATTTGTTCAATTTTAAATATTTGAATCTGAAGGCTTTACACTTTAATGCTTTATACTAATATTGTAGAAAATATAAATTAAATATACTAAATATATATAAACATATACTACATATATATGATTAATATTATTTTTAATAGTTACTGCATATGTATGCATGTTTCTGTGTATTTTATTTATTTATTTTTTAATTTTTAAAATAAAACATATTTGATATAAATGATATAAATAGTAAATATTAAATATTAGTAATATTTAAATATGAGTAAATATTATATATACATTTAAATAGGCAGCAAACAAGTGTCCAGCATTTTTCAAAATCAGCAAGCATTTCAAAAGAATGGATGCCTATACTTTGAATCTAAAATATTTAAATTAATATATAATATCAGTAGATTTGGTCAGTAAGATTTCTTAAAATGTTTTTGAAAGAAGTCTCTTATGCTCACCAAGGCTGCATTTATTTAATCAAAACACAGTAAAAACAGTAATATTTTAAAATATTATTACAATTTTATTACAAAATAAATTTTCTATTTTAATATATATTAAAATGTAATTCATTTATGTGATGCAAAGCTGAATTTTCAGCATCATTACTCCAGTCTTCGGTGTCACATGATCCTTCAGCAATCATTCTAATATACTGATTTGGTGGGCAAGAATCACGTTTTATTGTTATCAATGTTGAAAACAGTTGTGCTGCTTAATATTTTTGTAAAAACTATTATACATTTTCTCAGGATTCTTTGATGAATATTAAGTTCAAAAGAACAGCATTTTTTGAAAGAACTTTTGGTAACAATGTAAACAGTGTTTACTGTCGTTTTTGATCAACTTAATGCATCCTTGCTGAATATAAAAGGATTGATTGATTGATTGATTGATTGATTGAGTTCACCGAGTTCATCTGTAGCTCATTCTATCCTTTTCTAAGCAATACTAGAATTTGCATTGCAACACTTCTCACATTAGTCTCCTTGTGATAAATCACTTTTGTTGTAGTATTCCTCATTTACAAGTCCCTTCAGATAAAAGCATCTGCTAAATGAATAAACGTAGACTCTCAAACTGATGATGCAGAGCGACTTTATGGACCACAGCGCCCAACCAGCAATTCCTAGAAAGAGTACTCTGTCACCAACAGACACAGAAAGAACCACAAACCAATGGAGAAAAGGAGATTTGACTGATAGAGTGATGCTAAATGTGATTGCTGATTTGGGGCTGTATATGTGGAAGCGCGTGCGATCCTTATCTCTCCTGATGCCGGGGTTATTCCTCGGCCTACCCTTAAGACAGGGTGCATGGAGCTGGATCTAATTACACGTGAGGAAGCGCAGGCCCGTTCCTGAAGCTGAAGGGCCATCAGTAAACCGGCGCATTAATAACCCGTTCGAGTTCTGCGCATTGTAATGGCCCGACTGTAATCCTCATGTGAAGGGGAATCGAGAGCAACTGTACAAAAGAGGGAAATAAATGACCATATGAGCACGGCACAGAATGTCTGCTATGCTCGATTTCGATTGTCGCCTGCTCCTGAAGCTTAAAGGAGAGAAAAACAAGATGCTGAGGTCGAAAGGGCGACTTGTGTGCTGAGTGACAGACGGTTTAGCGCTGGTTTGGGACCTGCGCTCGAAAGGTCAGTAAAAAGTTTTGGCAACCGAGCAAGCGGAAAACAATGAGCCCCCTCTGCATATTTATTCGTCATCTCTTTGTTTTTATAGCGTGGAGAATAAATGGCTCAAATGACACGGCACAAGCCTGCACATTGTCAACACAGGTAATAAGTCACCATTAGCCTCTCATTCCCACACTCAGCATATCAGCCCCGCCGTACTGGCTGCCATTTGCATTCCACCAACATATATTACCCTGAGAAGCATATGTATGTCTTTTCAATACCCATAGATATTTCTTTTCCTCCTTTATCTACATTTTGATGAACAAAGCCTTGTTCAACTTTTCCCTCCTAGATTATCTCAGTGGACATGGCCCAGGTGATCTGCTTTGAGCACTTCATCAAGAGCGCTGTACTTCGGTAAAATCTGTTTGAGACCATTTTTTGTGCTTCAAAATGACGCAAAGCAGTTTAATCAACTCTCCTTGCCAGAGCTGGAGTCATGAACAGAGCCTCAAAAACTCAAACCAAGAACTGGGATGTACATTTTAAAAGTGAAGTGTGTATTTTGAGTGCCACCAAATAGAGTTGCAAAAATAACGAATTAAATACTACCATTGTTTGGGGTCAAGGGGTCAAGGTTTGGCTGGTTAGAATGACCCTGTTAACCCCTGCTAGATACACTAGCAGCAGCAGGGCCACTACACCACGCACAAAAAAAACAAACAAAAAAAATTCTAACTTCATTAGAAATGGAAATTGTTAGGAATTCAGTTGCGTGCCTTCAGCATTTTTTTTTTTTTATTTGATTAAGAAATATTTAGAAAACAGGAATGCAATTTTGTTGTCAAGCGGGATAATTTGAATAAATGTAAAACAGACCAAAAATATGGCAAAAATTCCTTTATTTTATATCTGTCAAAACATGTCAATAACTACACTAGCCTTAAGTGGCCTACAAAATAACAGTATCAGTTCTTGGTCATGAAGTCAGACATGACGACATCAGTGAGTGATTCATTGCTCTAAATGATTCATATGCATTTGTGATTCACTAAAAACGGTCTTTCTGAATAGTAATGCAGGGAACACTTTGTATGTTCGTATGTCAGTATTTAGTTCCATCTGAATCAGTGGAAGAAAGCACTCTAAAAAGAAATTCAGGGGACCTATTACCACAACTTAAATAAAAATTCTAATTTATTGGTTTAATTATTTTTTTCTGTTGACAATGTTGATCATTACATCAACTTAATATTATGTGAACATTTTTGTAATAGTTGTAGTAACAATTAAATTGTCATGAAACTTTAAAAAAAAAAGAGGGCAGTGGATTTCTAGTTCGAGGCATGATTTGCATTGGACTGGATAAATGTTGAAATTAAGTGTGTTATTCAATGCATAAAATAACATTTAAAAGAGTTTCTGTTGAAGGTTTTGTTGTTACCATTATGCTGAAGAGTAGTGCATACACTACATACACTGCCAGTGATAAGTAACATCTTACTTGTCTGTTAAATTGGTACGTGTTACATTTAGCATGTGTAATGCTAGCTGTTGAACTGAAATAAGATTAATTAGTTCCAGGACCTCAACTCAATTTTTCACAAACTCACAACCTAATAGTTTTTTTTTTTTTTGGAGCAATCAACTTAAATATTTGTGTTTATGCTAAAAATTATGTTCTAATTATGATCCAACTCAATGTAATTTGTTGGTTGAACAATTTCAAGAAGTTGCCATAACTCAAAAAGATTGATGCAAACTGTTATTAATTTTTTGTTGTTGAGCAGAGCCCACATTTTTTTTTTAGAGTGATGCGAGAACCGTTAACAGAACTGAACGTCATGAATCTGATGGATATCCCGAATTATGACAGATCATTTCTTTGCAATCACAGTAGATGGTTTACAATGCAAATGGACTTTTTCTTCTGCATGCATCAGCTTATAGTCGCTTGTGGATTTGGATTGTGGGCATTCCTATCAGAGCAAGAAAGAGAGAATATTCAATTTAAATTCACAAAGTCCCTTTCTTTCAGTTTTCAAAACCCTAAAACTATTTCAGATTTTCAGTGTGGTCTCAAGACGGTGTGTGGCATCATGCTGGGATTATGGGTCTCTAACGGTTGCAAATCAACAAACATCGCACAAAGAATCATAATTTATGATCTACTGCTGAACGCATGTGTCTTTTTGAATCCAAAATTTAATTAGAAATAGTAATACTATGGCAAAACTCTCCTCTATCAGAATATATGCGCCAATGCTTGCACAGCTGATGTGAGGTCATTTCTCACCTACCAAGAGCGAGCACTCCAACTTTTTTTTTTTTTTACTTCTTGGCAAACATTGATGCAGCCATACAAAATGTGTAAGCGGCGAAATGGATACAAAAGACCATAAAAAGGCCTGCCGAGAGTGAAAAAGTATACTTGCAAACACAGTTCATACCTACTTCATCCATTACATAAGGCTCTGTGCAAATGTGATTAAAACATCGGTCATGGTTGCCGAGTCCATCTAAACCCGAACGGCCTCTGAACCCTCGTAAACGAGGTAAGAGCTCTCCTTGGGTTAGAAAAATACTGAGGTCATCACAGCGAAGCCCACACTTACACTGTGGCCTGTGACCGGCTTTTCACACAGTATTAGAAGCCGCAGCCGCGCAGCTCATAAAACAATCTAATACATCATTTCTTTTTTCAGGATCTAGAAGCGCATATAGATACAGCGTAAAGAACACACATAAGCCACAAATGAATGACCATACCATAACTTTATTGTAGATATACTCAGCTACAATTACTCAAAAAGAGAGGGGGAAACAGAATTTGTAAAGGTTTTTGTGATCCATAAGGTGCAGAATGCAAACCACTGCAGCACTGATACAGTATGAATGAGAAATAGTCATTTAAATACACGTCCCTTAAAAATACAGAAATTGCGCTGCAGTTTGTGGCCCATAATTCCCCATTTAGAATCCCCGTACTGTTAGTGCTCTACGGTGCTCAACATTCCCATAAACCCCTTCAAGAGGAGCTTGCCACTCATTTCAGTCCTGCTATGTTGTCATTGAACACCTTGCTGCTGCTAAGAGTGCATTTGACTTTAAATCAGGCATTTTTTCCTTAGAGAAAAAAAAAAGTATGACAATGAAATAAAGCCCTTTTAAATAAATTTTAGGGCTGATCTATACAATGTATTTAGTCTAAAAAGGAAATACAAGGTGGGTGAGAAGGGAGAGTTTTCACTGACATGCACTAATACATCTGGATTTATATAATCAATAACTAATATGGGTGGGAAGGGGGTGATGGGTGAGGAACAGTGCCATCCCAACATATTAAAATCATGCCAGTCGAAGGACTTGATGGGATACATTACAATTCCACATTCAAAGTATTACATTAAGGCAGGACATGAATGTACACATAGGACACATATTTAGCCCCAGATTGTAGAGATTCGAAACTACTTTTCTACAGTGTATTTTCTCTGATGATATCCTGCAGGCACATTGTATCTCTCCGATCACTTTTAAATACATTGGTAAAATACCAGCGATGCAAACAGCAGCAAGGCCAAAACCACAAGTTATTCCTTTAAACGTTACGGCATCATATATACATGTTTTGTATTTTTTTATCGTTCTGACATGAGGTAAAGTATGGCGCCCGAGTGCAATGCTTATTTGTGCTACATGTTTCAAAAGAAAACAGAAAACAACACACACAAAAATTATTCTCCACCATGAAGGAAAATACAATCTGCAGCATATGATACGATGCAGGAACACTTTAAGAAAACGCTCCCACAGATGGCTCCAATTCTTTCCTTTTTTTTATACAATGATATCTGTTCTGTGGGACTAGCTCTGGCAAGATGATCGATTATAGGTAGTGAAAATAAAAGTCCGGGTGAAAAAAAAATCTCCATATCCATGCGGTGGCACCATATGTGTGATTTCACATTCTCTGAAAGTTAAAAACCAACAATGAGAATAAAGCTTAAACAAAAGGTGAAAGAAAAAAGGTTGCGCCTTTCAGAAGCTTGGAAAAAAAAACGTAACAAGCTAGAAAAAAAAATGAAACGCAAACAAACAAAGAAAAGTTGCAATAGTCTGAGGGTTACGGGTTACAGAAACTGTCATAATGCAGGGCTGGCGCGCATTGACCCTGATACGCAAACTCACGCCATTGGTTGAGGGAATATGGAAACCCATTCATTTCCAATGACTTTCAATACTCAGCTCTGGGGTTGTGACTGAGATCATGTAAAGAGGGTCACTCAACTCTTGCTAAAATGGAACCAGATTGCACTCACTCTCAAGACCAGGCGTACATCAGTTGGAGCCCCAATTTTTCATGAAATCTTGGCTATATCAGGCTAGAACTAGGTTTTAATATCCTATAAGATTCAGAAGCAGAAAAATGCAAAACTTTCATGCCACAACAAACAAAAATTGGAAGGCAATATCCAGTATGAAGCATGGCACCAAAAGTCCTTAACCATATACAAACCATAATGCAAAGAATTGCTACAGTAGCAAAGGATGAGAGTTTAGAGTTTCATCATTGTTACAGGGTTGAAAGGCACCACTTTAGAGCAAACTCCATTACAAAAATGCAAATTCAATGTCAGTGGGAATGTTTTCTAGTGCAAATAGTCGTGAGAATATATATTTATCCCCCTGTAAGGTGCTGATGAGCGTATACAATACTGTGCCTCAATGCCATTCAAATTTGTAAAAAGGCATATCCACAAATATATTAATAAATGTTGTATGATAAGGCCAAACTATTCGCAAGGGTCTTCTGAGGTAGCAATGCCTGGGATTATGTAACTTCAGGAATAGTTTGTCCATAACATAACTTAAGTATAGACAGAACGACGAGGGGGAAAAGTTAGGTAGCCTTCAAGATGTCAAAATTTACATCATAAAATTTGCACCCTTATTTCTGGGGTAACAATGATAGATAAGGGTGTCCGTTTTCTGTTTCTTTTGTATAATATATTAAATTAATTTATTGACTGAAAAAATGGTAACTACAGTTGGTAAGACTGCAAGAGAGGCAAGTGACAAAGGCGAGATTGCATGGCTTATAAGAACATATCAGAGTGCAATCTATCGATTTTCTCAAGTGTTAAGTAACCCTTCTGATCGGATGCACAATTGTTTTCATGTGAAGCAAAATCCGAGTTCATCAGAGAGGCATCAAGCTTATGTGCGGAGAACGTTTTTTTTCCCCTCAGCATTTCCCCTTCAAGCATAAAAACCAAAAGAATAACAAACGGGGAAACAATTTCTACAGCTTGACAAGCTGACAGAACAGAAAATCAACCCAATAGATTTCAAAAAGGTAAAATTAAGAGGTAATACAGTTACAGTGCAAAAAGATGAGAAATTCAAGCTTAAACATAGCACCAAAAAAAAAAAAAAATGCATGCAATTAACTGAGGTATTCAAGGGAAGAATGCCTATTAAAATGAAAACATTTAGGCTAGACAAGAGGCTACAACACATTTTCACTAAAATAAAGGCTGGTGGTTACCACATCTCCAAACGTGTGAATGTTGAGGGATTGATTTAACAGGTGCAACCTCACAACGCTGCATCAGTATCAACTTTGGTAAGCGATGCATGTTAAGTCATCGAGCGAAATATCGGTTTG
Source organism: Sinocyclocheilus rhinocerous (assembly GCF_001515625.1). NCBI lineage: Eukaryota > Metazoa > Chordata > Actinopteri > Cypriniformes > Cyprinidae > Sinocyclocheilus > Sinocyclocheilus rhinocerous. The sequence continues at coordinate 210,205 of NW_015654491.1, forward strand.
TCCTAAAGACGGTACGTAAAGGTGCTTTGTGTCTTACAGAATTATCCGATCCTATTTTTCTCTTTCCGTTTTTTTAATATAAAATCTGCAGCATATTTTCCCAGGTGATATGTCCTCCTGTTTATCGTTCACGTCGTTATATCAAAACTAAGTCAGTCAAGTCAGTCTATGGAGATATCTAATATTCGTAAAGACTGTCAACTAAATATCATCAATATCAGTATCAAAAGACATTACTGAAACCCAAGTATCAACGAATATGTCATAATAAACATTTAATCTCATATGTTTTTAATATAACGTAGCTCTATGACGTCTATACAACCCATCCGGTTGGCTACACGAACATGCATCCTCAAGTGCCGTTAACAAGTATGTTGATTACAGTAATCGGGAATGTCAAATCCCTATCCGTCTTAAGGATGCCAGGGCATTTCTCTCTTAATTCAATACCGATCTAAACGATTTATTCTTGTCAAAATAAAGCGGACCCTAGAGAAGTGCAATTTTGATTGAGAATATATCAACTCCAACACCATCTTTCTTTCCATGTGCCCTTCCTGCCAAATGGCAGCAAAACTTGCACTAGTGCACAGACTGAGGAATTTTGTGTTTTGATGTCACTGTTTTTTTCTCTTATTTAGTTGATGCCTTGGAGTTTAACTATGTACACTGTAATACTACCTATAAGCTTTAGCTTTTTTTTTTACCACTACCACAAAGCAGAGCATATAACTTTTTTAATGTTAATAAAAACCCTATGTGAATTACGCTGAAATCTTTTGACTCTATTCATTTGAGTTTGACAACCCCAGTGAGAACACAGTCGGCCACGATTCTTCACTCGGTCGTAAACTGGTGCCGAGAGGGGTTCTGCTGTGTTTTTGACTGGTGCATTGGGGTGTCTGCTGTCTGAAGCTCAGTTATTTTGGACCTGAGGTTGATTGGCTTTGAGACTGCGCAGGGCTCGGCGGGCGGCCGCTGACTTGGCTATCCGGTAGCTGCGTCCCACGCCTTTGAACTTGCCTTTGCCCACCACTTCCACCGTCACCCGTACTTTTCCATCGTAGGTTCTCTCTGCAGGGCTGTCGGAGGGAGAGAAAGAAACACAGAGATATGACTATGACTATTTAAAAATATGACAAACAATGAAAATGACAATAGTTATTAATAACTACAGATAACTACAAAAACCTGTTAAAATAATTAATAATATATACATTTCAATTAGGTTTAATTAAGCTATAACAACAATTACGAATACTATATACTATGTGGTGTACTGGTGGTAAAAAAGAAATGTACCATTCACAATATAATTTCTAACATTTCAGTATCTTACCTGGGCTGCAAAACAAAGAGCTTTTATTTATTATTTTTATTAAATGTAATTATTTACAATAACAATAATAACAACAATAATAATTAGTGCTGTCAAACGATTAATCGCATCCAAAATAAAAGTTTTTGTTTACATAATATATGTGTGTGTACTGTGTATATTTATTGGCTTTGAGACTGCGCAGGGCTCGGCGGGCGGCCGCTGACTTGGCTATCCGGTAGCTGCGTCCCACGCCTTTGAACTTGCCTTTGCCCACCACTTCCACCGTCACCCGTACTTTTCCATCGTAGGTTCTCTCCGCAGGGCTGTCGGAGTCAGAAAAAAAAAAAAACTAATAAAAAAACTGAGATATGACTACGACTATCTACAAAAGACAAACTATGACACAATAACAATTATCATTCATGCAAAAACAGATAATTACAAAACATGTTTAAATAAATAAATATATTTAAAGGGGTCATATGATGCTGCTAAAAAGAACATTATTTGGTGTATTTGGTCTAATAAAATGTGTTTATGCGGTTTAAGGTTAAAAAAAAACATTATAACACTTCAAAGAGAAAGGAAAAAGTTTAATCGCATTATGTGACCCCTTTAAATTAAGTTTAATTAAATTATAACAACCACATCAAGAATAATATATACTATGTGGTTTACTGGTAGCAAAAAATTAATTTATAATAATAAATTTCTAAATGAAAAATTTAAAAATAATAAATGTAAAAATAATATTAATAACAACAACAACAATTTAATAATAATAATTTTAATAGTTAATTAATTAATTATTAAAACATATTAGATTGAACCAAGAAGAACCACAAATTTTTGATACACAGACTCACTAATTTAGGGGTAATAAAGGGATCATATGATGCAATTTCAAGTTTTCCTTTCTCTTTGGAGTGTTACAAGCTGTTCGTGAATCGTGAATAGATAAGATCCCTAAAGTTGCAAAGACTAAAGTCTCAAACCCAAAGAGATATTCTTTATAAAAGTTAAGACTTGTCCACGCCCTCCTAAAACGCCTCGTTTAAACACC
>NW_015654491.1:213761-216767 GCF_001515625.1 Sinocyclocheilus rhinocerous
GCAGTGTAGAGTAGGGCTTGTTGTTTGTCATTTCTCTGATCACAAATGCAGACATGGTTTTATGTTTACGCCACGTGATACGCAATGCAACGCAACGCGTAAAAAGACAGTTTTATTGTTTTTTACTTGTCGCGCAGGGACACGGCATCACAGTATGGTAAGGGGCGTAACATTTCCGTCACACGCTTGAGGTATTCGGCCAATCACAACGCACTGGATAGCTGGCCAATCAGAGCACACCTCACTTTTCAGAACGATGAGCTTTGTAAAAATTTACGCGTTTCAGAAAGGCGGGACATAGAGGAGCAACAATAATGTACAGTATGTGGAAAATAATGTGTTTTTTGAACCTTAAACCACAAACACATTGCATTACACCAAATACACAAAAGAATGTTCTTTTTAGCAATGTCATATGACCCCTTTAAATTTAGTTACAGCAAGCATCAAGCAAACTTTATACTGTGTGATATACTGGTATTACCAGTATAGTAGTAAAAAAAAAGACATTTACCATTCACTATATAATTTTTCATATTTCGGTTTATTACCTGGGCTGCAAAACAAATTACTTATATTTGTTGAATTATAAAAAATATAAAAAAGCAATAATAATAGTAACAATAACAACTATTATTATTATTAAATATATTATGCATAATTTTATATAATGTATAATAACTTAATTTTTTTTAAATATAGATATTATTATAAATTATGAGATTAACCACACATTTTTGATACAAAGACTCAATAATAATATTAATAATTCCCACAAGGCTAACATGTTCATTTAGTGTTGATACTGATACACCAAAGCCAAAATTTTGGTATCAAACCAACCATACTCAACATTACAGCTTCCAATCTCTTATAGGGAGTTTGTAGGAACTTGGAAATTGACATTGAGATTCAGATTTTTTAAAATGACCTCATATTTGCTCTGAACCACACACTGATACAGTAACTTTTACGGTGTATCAAGTTTTGCACATTCAAATTATAGCTACTGTGTGTGTATTTTGCAGGTGATTATGTTAAGAGGTTGCTTGCGTACAAGGAAAAGACATTCCCACCTGAACTTAGCCGTCTCTGGTTCCATCTCCAGGAGTTCACGCACTGGGGATCGAGGGACATTAGCGGAGAATTTTTCTAGAAAACGAGGCAAAAACAAAAGCAGCGCATTTCAATCTGGCATTTCATCATGCATAAAAATGGCACGATGTTTGAAAATGACTGAACTTATGGTCTTCGCCACATGAGCCGGCAGACAATCAGACGGAATAGAAATGCAGAACTGATTTACTCGTCTGTACGTCTTTGGCCCTTACCTATGAGTGGCCTCATCATTGGATAATACACTTGCCAAACTGTCTCAAGTGACATCCCGCTATCCATGTAAATTGCACCAGCTAGCGATTCAAAGATGTCTCCCATTGCTTTGGGGACCTCAATGTCTTCCTCCTTCTCCTCATCTTCCTCTGATCGGCGAAGCTATGAGACATACACAAAAAATAAGTGTTTCCTCTCAGGACAGAAAACTGTGCTTATCCATGTCAAATTCACATCCCCAAATTGATCACACACAACAAACAGCAGAAAATGGTTTGCAGAAAAAAAAAGAATTGTGGACGTAACTTAAAATGTGAACTGACAGCTATGCTGTACTGTAATGGTATTTCCTCTCAAAATGAACTGCGATCAATTACTTTTAGTATTTTGCTTAAAAGACCTAAATGTCCAATATTGGGGACAACATTACCCAGCTATGTAATTAATGGGGAACATTGCTTATTTTATTCAATTTGTCTTTCCTCTTTCAGTATCCAGTGTTGTCCCTTAGGCATAAAATGCTTTCCAGTCAAACAAGACCAGATTCAGTGCCAAGATAACCATTTCAAAATAAATTAAATCCAACTGCATTTTTACAATCCAAAAACGAAAACAAATACAAACACAGACCAGATTCAAGATGAGCGCCAATGATAGGATGTCACGGTGCTAAATCTTTATGAAATATTATACATATATGTTGACAATGGTATAAATTAAATTATAATTTCCAAGGCCTAATATCTTTAACAGATAATAGTGAGATGATAGCTCACCTCCGAATCCATTCCTTGCATTTCATTCTTCTCTAGCTGAAATTGCACAAAATCATCGATCACATGGAACAGTTCGGGCGAGACAGCTTTGAAGTACTTGTGGTAATCGTACTTGACAGCCAGGGAAGCAAATATGGTGTTGTTGACAAGTGCAGAGCGCAGGTCGGTCAGCACACCTGGGGAGTGCTGCCGGGGATCTTCATAAAGGTGCTTTGTTATGAGGTAGTCTAAAATTGCATCACCAAGGAACTCCAACCGCTGATAACAATCTGTCCAAAGTTCAGATTGGTACAAAGAAGGTTAAAAAGAGACCATTAATATCACAGAACATTAATATAACACAGTCACAGCACAAGAAATATGAAGTGATTGTGAAAAACACAACTGAAAATACAGTATTTGTTGTTTTCGCCAGGTGCATGCAACAAACATACAGTGCGATGAGTGTATGCAGATTTGTAAACAAATTATTCTTTTGAGCCGCATCTTCATAATAATAAAAAAAAAGTTTTCATGAGTTATTGGTTAGAATCAAATATACTGACCCAACTGCTGTAATGTTGTAATAAGTATTACTTTGAACAACAAAAATGAAGACAAACTGAAAAAAAAGGTTGTTATACAATTCATCAATACTTCATCTCACACTTGGAGTTGCGTGGCATACCAGTACATTTTTTTTTGTAAATTTTATGCAATATATTTTATGTGAGTAACTCAAAACAACTGTGGAAATCAACATGTTAACTACAAAAATTTATGAGATAAAGCATAATATTTTTTATATAATTTAATATAATAATAATTATTATATTAAATAATATAATAAGCTATATTGTAAAACCTTTTGTTAAATAGCCACTTATTACAAAAATGTGTTGTAGTAGTCATAGTAGTA
>NW_015654491.1:219200-251740 GCF_001515625.1 Sinocyclocheilus rhinocerous
TATATAATATAAAATATAATAATAATACTTGTATTTGTTGTAATGAGTGGTAAAATTCAAAAAGCAGTACTGCTTTTGTTCAGTAAGGTTGGGGAGCGGGTGTCTCCTACAAATGACTAAAGGAAATATTGATTGAATCAGACCACAATCCTAAAAGAAACTGTGCTGTGTAAATAACATCCACAAACCTGTGATGGTGTTGTAATGATACGAGGCGTGAGTGAAAGCCTGCAGAAGATATGCCTTGTTTTTAAACGTGTAGTTTATCTTCTTCTCAAAGTTCTCGAAGCCAGAGATGAGGTGGTTGAGGGTCCGCTCAGCATCCGGGTGGTCAAACATGCAGCGCGGAGGGATCTTCAGCCAGCCGTACTGCAGCTTGGCCGACCCCCCTGAACTCTGCTTCTCCGCCGGGAGCACCTTCAGGCCGAGGGAACACAGGAACAGCTGGGCTGCCCTCTCCCCACAGCTGGTGAGGTAGCACCCCATCAGGGCCTCCACACAATCAGCTATGCTCTTATCGGCGATGCACTGCTCAGTGTGAAGGTCGTAGGAGATGGACTGTTTCCCAATATCCGTGCCACAGTTTTCCTCAGAGGGGTTCCAGAAGCCCACCACGAAGTCATCCTCCTCGCCAGCTTTGCTGGGGTCAAGGTAGCACATGGCGTCCCAGGAACTGTAATCGAACTCGTCAGTGCCGCCGTCTGGGGAAAAGTGGGAGTTGTGGGCTTTTTTGGGGGCTTTCCATTCGCAGCCAGGCTCGGCCGGCTGGAGGGAGATCTTCTTCCCGAAGGCACCGGAGCCAATCAGCATGTTATCGATGAATCTGATGTGCTCATAGTAGTACTCCAGTTCATCTTCCACGTTGACCTCTTCTTTAGACGGCTCGACCTCCACATCCTCTGCCTCATCGTCATCATCCTCATCATCACTGGCTTTTCCGTTGGCCAAATCTTTATTCTGAGAAACAAAAACAGATTTCCCAATGTCTTACAGCTCAAACAAAACAGACCAAACAACATCACGAAAGGAACGTTGAGTCCAAGAGCCCTGTAAAGCCAAGGCTCAGTCTCTACAACAGATTTGCAAAGATTACAATTTAAATGTCTTTTAGTTCAACCACAGTATTATGTTTGCTCAGGAGAGCTCAACAGAGCCGAGGCTTCCAGTCCAAGTCAATGACTCATCCAATCTAATGTGATTCAAAAGCTGAAATGTGCCCTGAAAATCTTTTTTTAATCATTAATATGCCATAACACTGACCATATGAGAAAACGTCTATTGCATATTCATTAAAATATGAATACACTTGACACCTTATACTGTAATAATATATGGAAGTGACACTTAAAATTACAGTACCCAAGGCAAATTTAGTACATTCATACCATACATATACACCCCGAACCACACAGAGCGTCCCAAAACATACAGCCAGTCTCTGTCGAAACCATGGAGAGGGCTGGTAGAAACCAGAAGCAGAGTTCTTTCCATTTTTCTTACTTGGTTCTGTGCACATGTCCTAATACATTACATATGCTTAAACACAGATGGAAAACTGTGGCTTCTACTTAATATTTCATAGATTTCATTTTAAATAATCGTGGCACCTCTTCCTGACCTGACATGTTTCTTTGAATTGTGCCTTGGGTTAAGGCCTGCAGATATCTTGAATTTCAATGTGTATATTTACGCATTGTGATAAGATTTTAACAATATATAATGTTGCATTTCCCAAATTACAGAATAAAAGTTGCTTTTGTTTTGATAATGTGAAAAACATTAGGGGGCTGGAAAGATTTTGTAATGTTTTTAAAAGAAGTCACCAAAACGGCAATTATTTGATCAAAAATATACTAAAAACTGTAATATTGTGAAATATTATTACTATTTAAAACAGCTGTTTAATATTTCAAATTTTAGCAGCCACTACTCCAGTCTTCAGTGTCACATAATCCTTCAGAAATCATTCTAATACGTTGATTTGAAGTCAAGAAAAAAATTCTTATGATTATCAATGATGAAAACCTTTCTGATATTAAGCTTTCTGTGGAAACCATGACACCTTGTTTTATTTATTTGAAACAGAAATCTTTTGTAACATTATAAATGTCTTAATTGTCCATTTTGATCAACTTAATCTACTAAATAAAATTACTGACCAAACTTTTGAAATGGCAGTGTATCTTCAATTTATATAGTTGAAAAAATACAAATATTAGCCTACTAAAATTTTAAAATGTCCTTCCCAAAATATGAAGCATACATTCATACATTTACATTAGTTTTAAAGTCTTCATATTTGCAAATGGTTTGAATGAGAGAGAATGATTTGGTTTGTTGTATATTATCATTACATTATTATTAACGGTTTTACTTTACAAACATATACAATTTGCTCAAGGGTCTTTTCCTAACTCCACAGAAATTTCAGTAGGTTGGTATTATTATATCTAATGTAAATTTGTTAAGTTGCTACCTTTTTACTTTTTCATCCATTTCTTGTATTCAGAGCCTTGGAAGTAATTGCCCTGGAGACAACAAGTGACAACAACTGTGGAAGATTTGTTGGCATTAGCTTAAAACCAAAGGTGCAATCAAACCAAAGGTGTGCCATGCTCAACTGCCTATTTCTAATCTTTTCAATGTAAAATAAACAACTGCATAAATTCTGTCCTCCATTCTGAAACCCAGTTTCACCCACAAAGGATGAACCTGCCCCCTAGTGGCAATGACAGGAAACAACTGCAGCTCAACGCTGCCAAGATGTTCCTCAGCTCAAGGCACAGGGCCACGTAAACAGACTTGTAATTGTGCATGAAGATGCATGTTGATATTGGGTTAAGCTTGACTTGAGCTATCTGGTAAACAAACGGAGTCGGTCTCTGACTCATACCTCATCTGAGTCCCACTTGTCTGTGCTGCTTTTGTCCTGATTCACAACATAGCCGGGGGGAAGCCAGTTTACTGGGGGATCAAATATGGATACCACCATTCGACTGGGAAGGCCCTTTTTCTTCCCCAGGCGATAAAGGTTACAGTTGCTGACCTGGAGATATCGGAGCAAAAGAAGTTTGTTTTTCATATAACACGTGAAGTATAAATAAATTAAGCAGTATTCAAATAAATATGAGGCACATCGGCTGCCAAAACCTTTATAAATTGGTAACAGTAATTTGAATTAAATTATAATCTCCTCAATAAAACACAAGTAACTGCAAAGCCATGTGTGACGAAAACCGAAAACAGTTCAATATGCAAGTCTTACAAATTCATCAGACTTTCAACGGTGAATATTCCATTAGTACAAAGCAAATGGAAATTATTTTACAAGAATGAACTTAAATGTAACTATCAAGTTTTAAAAAAGTAAACATACATAGTACAACTAAGGCTGACAATATCTACAAAAAAAAAAAAAGAATTCAGCTCCTGGTGCTAAATTTATTTCGTAATGTAAAAATAAATATATAATAATAATAATAACAACAACATTGCGTTTAATAGTATTACATATATTAATATTTAATAATACTATTTATTAATACATAAGAATACTGTTTAGTATTACTCATATTTAAGTATATTAAAATTAAACTTTTTAAAAATTTAAAATAAATTATTATTTAAGATATATTATTTAAATTTAATTTCCTACACTGAAAAAAGTAGGAATGGAAACATTTTTACTCAAATTTTACAAACAATTACAAAGAAACAGCAAGTAATACATTGAGTTAAGCATGGAATTTTGAAGTAGAAAAACTGAAATTGTACTTTCTTGTAAAACACACTTCAGTAATCTTTGTTTTAATCTTTAGCTTTATCTTTTTTTTTTACAGTGTATTAACCCTTGTATGGTGTTCGGGTCTGTGGGACCCGCTTTCATTTTTTTATCAAAAGAAAAATTATATGATGAATTATTTTTTCAAACTCAGACTCATTGGCCTTGGCTCATTTTCTGTGAAGAACATATTTCAGAACAAATTTTCAATGACCACACTGTACAAAAATCCAACAATTGTAAAAGGGCAAATATTAACCATATGCTGTTTATATTGCTTGTAATCGGGATGAAGTAAACATCTGTTGAGTATTTTAGTAAAATATTTTTGATTGTGTTGAATTAAAAACCCAAAAATGCTGCGGGTCCACCAGACCCACGAACGAACACTGACTGAAAAATATGAACACCACACAAGGCTTAATATTTATTAATATTTAAGAATAGTGTGTACTACTAAGAATAATATTTAAGCATATTTAAACTTTATGTAAAATAAAGAAACTATTAAAATAGTGAATATTTTAAAAAATTAAGGAAAAGTATAACTTGATTTGCAAATATATAAGATTAGTAAAAAAAATCCCATGTAAAACTTGCTGCCACAATACAACAATACTATCGGTGGCTCACAATGCATTGTTATGCGGTAACTAAGGTGTTAAGAGTTTTTTTGCTTTGCAGTTACTCTAATAATCTTAGTCATTGTGGCTGAATCATACCTTCTTGCTCCTCATGTATGACAGCCTGCCCTCGTGGGCGTCAGGGTAAGTGCAGAACAGGTAGGTGGTGATGGCGTGTTTCAGGAAAGAGTCGCCCAACATCTCCAACCTCTCCAGATTGAAGCCATCACTGGCGTTGGAGAGGGTCAGGGCCTGCAAGATGAGGCCGGGGTTGGGGCCCAAGGTTTTCGGAGAATCCCAGGCTGGACCTGTGCAGGCTAATGTAGATGTCACGTCAGAGACCTCTGATGACACTTCTGAAGGTGCTGTGGTGCTGGTTGCCATCTCTGGTTTGGGGCAACAGTCTGAGGTAGGTTTTTTCACATGTCCTTCGCAGAGATCTGAGTTCCTGCCTGGGGTACATTCATCGCTGGGCTGGGGCTGTGGCTCGCCGGCTAGAGAGGGCCTCACAGAAACTGAGGTAGTGGTTTGTGTTGATAGGTCACTCTCCAGAGGGCCCAGCTGAGAGCATTGGCAAATGTCACGTCTGTGTGGAAGGTTGTCGCTGTCGCTCCGAGTGCCGTTGAGGTTTCGGGAACAGACGCAGTCACTCTTGTCTTTGTTCGGCGTCTGGAGATCAGTCACAGGGAGCACAGGGTGGGTTTCTAGCTTTTCATCTGGCGTGTTGCAGTTCTCACAGGGGAGAGCGCCCTCTGGAGGCTGGGAGGCCTCCGTACTGCAGCCCTCCTGGGCAGTGTGGTCTGAATCGGAGCTTGTGCCGTGTTTACAGTGATCGTCGTCTTCCATACATGCACTGGGGCAGGAAATGAAAGACTTGCTATCGATGGATTTCTTCCATCCGAAATCCAAATTTGGATACCTGGGGTTAAATATTCAATAAGATTAGGACTCAAATGGGAGCACTTCCTAAAATGCTGTCACTGCTGAAGCCAGCTGCTTTCTGAGATCTAAGGTCACTCTAACTGAGATGTTACCCCACAAATGAATTAGAACGCTTTATAAAGGCAGTAACTCTCCGTGCCACACATATGACACGAGTTACAAATGAATCCAATAGAGTTTGGCATTAGCATGTTGCTAAGCTAACTATACAACACTTTAATAAAAATAAAGTACACTGCACATGCCAATGTTAGCATTTTGAAATTAGAATTAGTGGTTGATCAGTAAAGATTTTTTGGTGGCCAATGACAATGCAGGTGCAATGGGGGGCGGGGGGGTATATATATATATGGTACAAAATTATAAATAAATAATTTGAAAATGAATCAATGTGAAAAAAAAATTGGAAATTGAAAAAATAAACCTGTAAAATAAATAAATTTTAAAAAATGTATACTGCACTCATGCACTGGAATTCTCAACGCTGTCAAAATAAAAGTCCTGCATTGTAAACGGTGCCAAAATAAAGACATTTGCCACTTCCAACGGTGCCACTTCCAACATTTATCGGCCAAGCAGAAACAATTTATCGGTCAATAATTAAAATTTGCTGACCAATATATTGTCTTTGGCAATATATTGTTCAACCACTAATTATAATCAACCATTTTTAACAATGCTTGTTAAAGGGGTCATATGATGCTGCTAAAAATAACATTATTTTGTGTATTTGGTGTTATGAAATGTGTTTATGCGGTTTAAAGTTCAAAAAACACATTATTTTCCACATACTGTACATTATTGTTTCTCCTCTATGCCCCGCCTTTTTGAAACGCGTCGATTTTTACAAAGCTCATCGGTCTGAAAAAGCGAGGTGTGCTCTGATTGGCCAGATATCCAGTGCATTGTGATTGGCCGAATACCTCAAACGTGTGACGGATATGTTACGCCCCTTACCATACTGTGATGCCCTGTCCGGCCGGAGCGACGAGACATAAACATAAAACCCATTACAAACGAGGCATTCGTTGCATCATTGAAATCGCATCATATGACCCCTTTAACAAATACAGAATGAAACGCTTTTCTGCCACTTTGCTCACCATTTGTTTAAAATGAGCTTGATGCAGTGCATTATTGAGAAGCATATTTTCTTATGATGATGAATTTTGTCAAAACAATGTATAATACGTTTTAGAGTAGGCGTACTCTTGCCTTACAATGCTGTCTATGGAGAGAGCTCACTAGAGTTTGGAAAAGAGCGAATGAATGTTATGCATATGATTTGTGGATTTTTTTTTAACTGACCTGAAATCAGGAGGCAGGGTCTGAGCCCCTACACCAGCGTCAATGGCTGTCTGAGACCGCAACTCTTCGGCCGTCAGAAGGCAGTGAAGTCTGTAGAGAATGCTGGGAAGGCAGACGGCTTTCCTCCACAAAGAGGCTGGGATGGGGTGAATGGCACAGAGCTCCGGAACTAAAATCTAAGCAGATGGAACAGAAATACAACCAAAAACTGTTATATGATGCGAGTCAAACCTCTGTTCATCCTTCACTGCTCTCAGTGGGAGGAAATACTCAAAACAAGATGGTGTGATTAGACTTAATTCAGGTATGATGACTTATAATTATCACCGCAAATTCTTTCCATCAGTTAATACCTGTTTGTTTTGTAGGCTTTCCCACTTGGCCTTTCTCTTCTCCGCACTACTGAGAGGAAGGGCTTTCCCCTTTTGATTAAGGTGCCGGGGAGTTAAAAGATTCAATCTACAGGAAAAGACCACCATGGACATATAATGAATTTCTCAGGAAGAAAAAAAGAGCACATACCAGAATGTCTTTTTTTTTCCTACCTTGAAGATGTGTGGTCCACATCCAGTAGGGGCTGGTTAACATTAGACAGGTCCAGATTGTACTTGGTTTTGTAGTACTCAGCGAAAGTCTCGTACTCTGGAGAGGGGAATTTACTGAGTGGGGTGAGGTCTGTGTAAACGTCAGCCACATAGAACCGATGTGGCTGGTCAAAATTACGATACCTGAAAGGGAGGAACGAGACAGAGGGGTAGAGTTCAACTTTAGTGAAAACAAAAGCCCAGTATACAGTAAGTCATCAATGAAAGCTTAATTGCAAGTACAATAAGACTTAAAGATCACTTTAAGTTACTTTTGTACCTTGGAATGATGACAGCATCCTGGTAGTCCTCCAATTTGAAAATGAATGGGTTTTTCTTGGTGTACTGAGTATTTGGAATGCCAATACGTGCTTCAGACTTTTCAATATCCTCCATGAACTTGAAATCCAGGTCCAACGTATTGGAATCCTCAACTAAACAGAAGTTATAGGACTAGAGCTGCAACAAGTGGTCAACTAATAAAGATTTTATAGCCAGTAGAGAGCAGTGTGGCCGATGGCAGATATAAATCGGACATATGTGTTAATGTGTATATATATATATATATATATATATATTTAAAGATATATTAAATATTAAGCAACACAAGATGCAATGAAATACATGTTTACTTTAGATAATATTTAACAGAAACAGGTTTGAAAATTTGAAATTATCATTTGAACTTGATAAAAAAATAAACCTGTAAAATAGATTATACTTTTAGATTTTAAAAATGTATTTATATTTTAGATATAATCTTCCTATTATTGTAGTATTGTATAGTATATTTTCACAAATAAAGAAATGGTATATATTAAAAAAAAAATTTAAGTAGACACTGTAACCAACAGTGCACTCAGCAATCTGGTAAGTCTGCACCAGAAATCATATTTTCTCATATTTTCTCAAGACACTATGTAATGCTAATTTCAATGAACATAAGAACATAACAAGAATATGACAGTGACCAAATGGATTTAGCACAGAATAGTATGAAATCAAGGATATCAAGTTTGTCGCTCATTTTTGTAAAAAAAAAAAGCACTCTTCATATGATTTAACAGCTGGATTCGCTAATGTTTGCAAGATTCTTTGAATTAAATATTTATTAGATATTTAAAGACTAGTTTAAATGACAAATGCATATTTTCAGAATCCAGACTGTATACGAGAAAGTTATAGTGTTTGCTTCTCTGTTACTAATAAGTATGAAATCAAGGATATCAAGTTTGTCGCTCATTTTTGTAAAAAAAAAATGCACTCTTCATATGATTTAACAGCTGGATTCGCTAATGTTTGCAAGATTCTTTGAATTAAATATTTATTAGATATTTAAAGACTAGTTTAAATGACAAATGCATATTTTCAGAATCCAGACTGTATACGAGAAAGTTATAGTGTTTGCTTCTCTGTTACTAATAACACAAAAAGACTAAAATAAATCTATACTTTTTAAAATATCATTTAATTTCTTTGTTTGAAAGTTTTCTCTGTAATAAGATAAGACAACATCTCGGTCTGACTGACTGCAGCACTCACCAATGTTGAGAGGTAGAATGCAGTAGGCAGAATCTGCCTCTACGGGCTTAAACTCTAGTGCTGGCTTTTCAAGACGGAGGATGTGGGAGAAGATGTACTGGTGCAAACGTGTGATCAGCTCCAGCTGCTCCGCGCTCAGAGTAAAGTCCGACTTCTGCAGCTCAATCGAAATGGTCACCTCACCAGAACGTGTATACACAGGGAAGTGAGGGATCTGGTGACATAGAACCAGAAAAAAAAGCATGTTGTTTACTTAAAGTTCAAGGCAAGTTAATGAATTTCAGATATAATCAAATATCAAATGAAGGATAAATGCAACTGTACTCAAAATAATTATCAAAGCAATTCACAATGAATAAAGATTGACAAGTTCTTCTCCAAAGATCTACAGATTCAGAAAGAGAAGTTAAATGAAAGGTGATTACCCGAGGTATTGGTTTAGCTGTCAGAATGCCAAAACATCGGGTAGTGTCCTCCGGTGGGTACAGCTTCCTCCGCCGGAAGTTGAGCTCATCAGGAAGAGGGGTGGTGAGGACCATCCCTATTACGTAAAGGTAGCAAGGCTGTTCTGGCACAGGGTAACAACCCCGCAGACACTCTGGTATCTACAAGACAGCATATCCAACTTCTACACATTGTACTTAAAAAAATAAAATAATAATAATAATAACAATCCTTGATTCAGCAAGGACGAATTAAATTGATCAAACGATGACCGTAAAGATGTTAAAATTATGTGCTATAATAATATTTCACAATATTAGTTTCACTGTATTTCTGGTCAAATACATGCAATAAGTGCATAAAAGACACTTACCAACCCCAAACTATGGTGGTACCAAAAAAACCATGAATACTGACAGACTTTATAAAGGTATTTCGGGTTCATAACACTTACGGCTTTTGGGTAACACTGTCTCCGTTTGGTGGAGCCTGGTCTTCCTGGCACGTTCGTCTCCTCCTCATCATGCAGGTCCAGCTCCTCCTCGTACTTCACAGTTTCCTTTCCCACTGGCATCAAATGATCATCCAGTTCACCTAGAAAGAAATATCTCACATCAGTCAGTGCATCTCAGTCCCACAATGCATCAGAAATTGCATATATTTAGACTTTTTCATGCTCACCAATTTTGTGCAGCTTTTCACAACAGAGAAGAGCAACAGCTTTCTCAGCAAGTCTTGCACAATTCATTGTTGGCCCCTAAAGGGATGAAGAAACATTTAGAAGACTTTTTACTTTCAATCATGGATTTTTTTAGAAAAATTGCACACATTTTTCATCCTCCTGTCCTTCAAAATCTGTATGACTTTGTTCCATGGAACACAAAACACTTATAGCAGAACGTTCAAACTATTCTGTTTCATACAATGAAAGTGTATGGTGACCATTGCTTCCATGGATTTTCAAGGAAAGGTTGTCAGTGAAAACCTTAAATTTCAGTCTGTGTCTAACAGGAAGAATCATATGGCCATAAATGACTTTTCATTTAGACAACTTTTCTGGTGCTTTTTTCTTATTTTGGAGTTTTACAGCTCTTGGTTTCCATCCACTTTCATTGTATGGAAAAAAGCAGCGTGAACATTCTTCAAAACATCTCCTTTTGTGTTCCATGGAAGAAAGTCAGTCTAACAGGTTTGGAATAACACAAGGGTGAGGAAACTCTGACAGTATGACTAAACTCTCCATTTAACTCCTAGCAAAGAAGAGTGAATGTCAGAATAATTAGAAAAATATCAAACATATTTGGGCAAGAACTCACGGTGACAGGAACTCTGAGTGGTGAGTTAATGGGTAGGAAGAGTGTGGACTGATAACCTCCAGTCTTAAGCTCCACAGTTTTACACTTTGGAGCAAGATGAGTGAACGGATCACTGGGCAAACGGGCACAATATCTGTACAACACACAAAAGCATTTAAGAATGACATTAATAAAAAATAAAAAATATAGCAATCTTTGATTTAGAAAAGGAAACTGACCTGTTGATGTGCCCAATGGCTGTGTTAATCGTGACACGGGGGCCGCCGTCCTCTGAGCGCAGGACGTAAGGTGGTAAAACGTTGTCATCATCGGTCACTGGCTCCAGTTCAAAATCACTGCATTCTGCTGACTTCGAGCACTTATTTCGGAGGATCTAAAAGACGTACAACTATTAGAATGACCCATTTTAACGTACACACAACCTCTTTCTGGAAATCTCATTAAACCTGCTGACCTTCTCTATGGCCTTGTAGGTCTTGAGGTCTTCCTCAAATGTTTTTGTCCGTTCGCTGTCAGCTAGCATGATGTAATTGGAGACTGGAGCCCGGGCGCGACCTTTGGATTGCACGTACGACCGGTACTCTGTCGGCAGGTCAAACCGAACGACCAAATTGCACTTTGGAATATCAACGCCTTCTTCCACAATGCTGGTTGCAATGAGCAAGTTGGTTTCATGGGCTCTGAACTTCCTCAGGACCTGGACAGTAATGTGAATCAGCAAAAACAATTATGATCAGCACAAGCTAAGGAAGTTGCACAAGAGACTTTCTAGGACTGCTGAACTCGCTCACCTCCTCTTGTTTTCTGAACTCCACCTCCATTTGTTTGTTGCGAGGCTGGTTCTTGCCAATGCTGTGACCTGTGATGAAGTTGCTACTGATGTAGGCCAGCTCTGGGTCCTGCTTCCCTGCCTCCTTGATAAGTCTGATACACACAAATAATACAAGGTGCATTCAAGTACCTTTGGATAATTTAAAGGGATATTTCACATCAGTGGTTCAGCCAATTTTATGAAGCTATCAGAATGCTTTTTGTGCGCAAAGAAAACAAAAACAACGACTTTATTCAACAATTTCTTCTCTTCCATGTCAGTCGAACCACTGATGTCACATGGACTATTTTATAGATGTCCTTACTACCTTTTCTGGCCCTTGAACGCAGTAATTACATTGCTGTCTATGCAGGGTCAGAAAGCTCT
Source organism: Sinocyclocheilus rhinocerous (assembly GCF_001515625.1). Lineage (NCBI taxonomy): Eukaryota > Metazoa > Chordata > Actinopteri > Cypriniformes > Cyprinidae > Sinocyclocheilus > Sinocyclocheilus rhinocerous. Next base: position 230,939 of record NW_015654491.1, read on the forward strand.
TGATTTCATCAAAAATATCTTAATTTGTGTTCCGAAGATGAACAAAGGTCTTACGGGATTGGAACAACATGAGGGTGAGCAATTAATGACAGAATTTTCATTTTTGGGTGAACTATCCCTTTAAATAAGCAAGATTCAGGTGATCAAGTTTTTTTATTTTTTAAAGAAATCAATACCGTTATTCAACAAGGACACATTAAATTGAGCAAAAGTGACAATAAAGACATTTAAAACATTACAAAATATTTCTATTTCATATAAATGCCATTCTTTTGAACTTTCTGATCAAAGAATCTTGAAAAAATGTATCATGGTTTCCACAAAAATATTACACGGCACAACTGTTTTCAATATTGATAATAACAAATGTTGTTGAGCTCCAAATCAGCATATTAGAATGATTTCTGAAGGGTCATGTGACACTGAAGACTGGAGTAATGACTGCTAAAAATTCAGCTTGGCCAGCACAGGAATAAATTAGATTTTAAAATATATTAAAATAGAAAGCAGCTATTTTAAATTGTTATAATATTTCACAATATTACAGTTTTTACTGTATTTTGCTCAAATAGTTTTGTAGCAATCAAATCCTTTTTATATATTTAGATTACCTTTGCCTTTAATATTCAGTTACTATTTAAAAACACTAATAATTAAAAAATACTGTTAATTGTTATATATAGTGAATCACAAAATAAATATCCATTTTTCATACTGTACATTATAATAATGTGATTCCTAATAGGGTTGGGCGATGTCTACAAAATTGGCATCGGACGATGTCTACAATGAAACATCGCGATGGACGATGACGAAATCATTCGCAGTGACGATGGCAAATGATTTGCAGCTCCTCAGCACCACTGACACACATCTAATCTTGTAAAATGTGTGGTAAGTACTGCCGCTCCATAGTACGTGTGATCACGAATCTCGAAAGTGAAAGTGAAACTAAAAAGCAATCGTGCATTCAAAAGCAGTTTCAATGCCAGGCATAATAGCGGCTCCCTGATGCCCGCAATTTATATACAGTATAGTTACCAATTGATATAACTGCGAGAGAAGTTAATAAAATATGTATTTTCCTCCCATCTCGTATTTATTCCCTTTAGTCCTTACTACCTTTTCTGGCCCTTGAACGCAGTAATTACATTGCTGTCTATGCAGGGTCAGAAAGCTCTTGATTTCATCAAAAATATCTTAATTTGTGTTCCGAAGATGAACAAAGGTCTTACGGGATTGGAACAACATGAGGGTGAGCAATTAATGACAGAATTTTCATTTTTGGGTGAACTATCCCTTTAAATAAGCAAGATTCAGGTGATCAAGTTTTTTTATTTTTTAAAGAAATCAATACCGTTATTCAACAAGGACACATTAAATTGAGCAAAAGTGACAATAAAGACATTTAAAACATTACAAAATATTTCTATTTCATATAAATGCCATTCTTTTGAACTTTCTGATCAAAGAATCTTGAAAAAATGTATCATGGTTTCCACAAAAATATTACACGGCACAACTGTTTTCAATATTGATAATAACAAATGTTGTTGAGCTCCAAATCAGCATATTAGAATGATTTCTGAAGGGTCATGTGACACTGAAGACTGGAGTAATGACTGCTAAAAATTCAGCTTGGCCAGCACAGGAATAAATTAGATTTTAAAATATATTAAAATAGAAAGCAGCTATTTTAAATTGTTATAATATTTCACAATATTACAGTTTTTACTGTATTTTGCTCAAATAGTTTTGTAGCAATCAAATCCTTTTTATATATTTAGATTACCTTTGCCTTTAATATTCAGTTACTATTTAAAAACACTAATAATTAAAAAATACTGTTAATTGTTATATATAGTGAATCACAAAATAAATATCCATTTTTCATACTGTACATTATAATAATGTGATTCCTAATAGGGTTGGGCGATGTCTACAAAATTGGCATCGGACGATGTCTACAATGAAACATCGCGATGGACGATGACGAAATCATTCGCAGTGACGATGGCAAATGATTTGCAGCTCCTCAGCACCACTGACACACATCTAATCTTGTAAAATGTGTGGTAAGTACTGCCGCTCCATAGTACGTGTGATCACGAATCTCGAAAGTGAAAGTGAAACTAAAAAGCAATCGTGCATTCAAAAGCAGTTTCAATGCCAGGCATAATAGCGGCTCCCTGATGCCCGCAATTTATATACAGTATAGTTACCAATTGATATAACTGCGAGAGAAGTTAATAAAATATGTATTTTCCTCCCATCTCGTATTTATTCCCTTTAGGGGTTCCGTATGCACGTCATTTTCTTTCCGAACATGGTATTGGGATGCGGCGGATTGGGGGGTATGGGGGTCACGATGTCGGCTCAACATCGTGATGTCTATCAGCCATCGGCGATGGACAATGGCATCGTCTATCAGTCCAATCCTAATTCCTAAATTCATTTTTTGCATTGAAAATGACTGATTTTAGTTTTAGTACATTTATTATTTGTATAGAATTTCCAAGAAAGACAGTGAAGCACTGCAAACAAACCTGTTTAAAACAACTGCAGTATATCGTACTGCCGCTCCATAGTACGTGTGATCACGAATCTCGAAAGTGAAAGTGAAACTAAAAAGCAATCGTGCATTCAAAAGCAGTTTCAATGCCAGGCATAATAGCGGCTCCCTGATGCCCGCAATTTATATACAGTATAGTTACCAATTGATATAACTGCGAGAGAAGTTAATAAAATATGTATTTTCCTCCCATCTCGTATTTATTCCCTTTAGGGGTTCCGTATGCACGTCATTTTCTTTCCGAACATGGTATTGGGATGCGGCGGATTGGGGGGTATGGGGGTCACGATGTCGGCTCAACATCGTGATGTCTATCAGCCATCGGCGATGGACAATGGCATCGTCTATCAGTCCAATCCTAATTCCTAAATTCATTTTTTGCATTGAAAATGACTGATTTTAGTTTTAGTACATTTATTATTTGTATAGAATTTCCAAGAAAGACAGTGAAGCACTGCAAACAAACCTGTTTAAAACAACTGCAGTATATCGCCTTTCCACAAAGATGATTCCACAGAGGATGTTGGTGAAAGGCGACGGAAAATTTGCTTCGGGCTTCTCCTTTGCCTCCGCCTCTTCATCCTCATCTTCGTCCTCAGAATCGCTCCAAGAAACATAATTGTCCTGATTGCGATTATTGTACCACTCCACACTCTCAAACTGCTGCCGTTCGAAAGGCTTGTACTCGTGGAGAATCTCCAGAAGTTTGATGACCTTGGGAGTGACAAACTTCAGGTCTAGGGAAGCTGGGGAGAAATGCTCCTCACATAAGGCGTGGATTTTTCTCAGAATGGTGTCTGTGAACAACAGGAACTTGCGGTTCAGCTCTTCCTGTTCATGTTTGATATATTTCTGCAGCTCCCGGACCATGATTCCTGCAGCTTTATCGGCGCACCAAGGGCCCAACACAGTCAACACGGCGCGGCAGTCATTCAGCACCTTGTGATAAACAATCACACAATCAGAACACAGTGATTTGAAATCACAACAGGACGTTCCTGTCAAGAGTATTGTTGCTTTAAAATAAGACCCTAAAGAAGAACCTGTTTGGAGATGAATGTGGGATCTCTATCTTCTCGATGAGCAGATAAGTTGCAGTCATTAAGAAAATGAAGGGCTTCATCCAGCTCATTTAAAAGCCTCTCCGAGAGCCCACTCTGATCCTGGTACAGCCCACAATCCAGCACCACCTCACGAGGCTGGGACGCATACCTGGACATAAACACACATGCAAGAAATATCTATAGTAAATGATACTTAAATGACAGATAAACATTTTTATTTTCAATCCTATTGTGTAAATTAGAGAATTTTACAAGGTAAAATGTCTATTCTACAAGCTGCAATAAAAGCAAGAGTGGAAATCCTAAACGTACCTATCCAGCACCACAAGATCAGTGGCAGTTTCTGCACTGCTCTGCAGAATCTTTTCCAGGTTCTGAATCTTCTCCTCCAGATCACAAGGGCCACATTTGCCATTTAAAATGGAAGCGGTCAGACCCAAAATGCGAGGACAGCCTGGGCAACCCTCACAAACCTGTAAAGAAGACTGGCACTGTTTAATAAAACATTATATGTAGATATGGTTATCACCAACTACCTTACAATATGATCTATCTAGCTTGAATTAAAGTTGGACAAAGCACTCAAAATTGACAGCAGTGATCAATCATGAAAACACAATTGTGTAATCCGATTTCCAGCATATGTGCTTTAAAATCATGAGGGGGAAAAAAAACAACCATCTCAATGAATTACAGTTTCAGCACAACTCTAATTACAACCAATGTATTCTATTGCAGTGCTAAAATGTTAAGTGAATGCAACTTCCACAGCGATGGCCTGCATTTTTTAAATTAGTAAGTGTTACTAAAATATGACTCTCCTCAGAAAAGATCACATATTCAGAGAAGTCAAAATATCTGCATTCAGCCAATCTTCAAATATAAAGAGATGATTCACCCAAAACAGCTAATTCTGTCATCATTTACTAACATGCATGTCATTCCAAACCTGTATGAAATTCTTTCTTCTGCACTAAAGAAGATATTTTGAAGAACGTTGGGAACCAAACGACATTGAAGCCCATTGACTTCCAATGTATGGACACATTTCTCAAAATCATCATCTTTTATGTTCCACAGACATTCAACTTTGAAATGAGGGTGAGTAAATAATGACTCATGAATAATGACTTTTGGGTGGACTATCCGTTTTACTCCGAACTTAGAATGTGCCAGAAAGTATTAGTCTTCAAAATAAAAACGTTCAGTTAGAATGCATTTCAGATGAGCAACAATATCTTATCAGTGCCTACGTTCAATCTCCAGGACTAAATACATGCCCATTAATACTATAATAATGGATCGACACCTTTGGAGTGACACTTAGATGAGACCTTTATCATCCATCTCTTTACACTGACCGATGTGATTTCATAGCACCTGTTCAATGCTGTAACAGACTGCAATTTCACCTTCATTATTTCCCGATAAGGATGGTCTGTGATTGCAAGGTGGCATTCGTCAAAAACCAGCAGGTTGATTTTTGATAGTGGCAAGACTCCATTTTTTAACACATGGAAGAAGATGTGGCACGTCATGACCAGCACCTGAAAGAACAGACATTATGGAAAAGACAGGGATGAGGACGGGAGAATATCACAGAAGAGAGACTGCCCAATGACACCTCATCAAACCGTTCAACAATTATATGAATAAATTCATAGGCACGTTAAATGGAAAATGTATAATCACACCTGATTCTCCATCATCTCTCTGTTCCACATCTCCTCGGGCCATGATGTCATGTCCTCTGACATGTAGTCGCCCACCTGGAGATCAGAGTGGGTTCTTACAGTAGATGCTTGCTGAACCACAGATGATGCTTCAATTGGGAAAAACAAACAAATCAGAATTAAGATTAATAAACATACAGAAAGAGTTTGATCATGTTTTAATGTGTTTACATCACATGGCAGACTAGACAATTCCTCACCTGCATTCACCAGGAAAACGGTTCTCTTCCCATCCTCTCCACGGATTTGGTGGGAGAGCTCTTTGATTAGGAGTACTGCGATAAAGGTCTTCCCTGAGCCAGTATTTAAGCAGACAATAGTATTGTGTTCAAGAGCTGCTTCAAGAAGTTCAACCTGGTGGGAAAATGCAATTAGGTGAAACTATTCAGCTATATGTTTTCTTTTTCTTTTTGTAATTCAGCCAAGGTGCATTAATTTGATCAAAAGTGACAGTAAAGACTAGGGATGCACCGAATGTTCGGCAACCGAAATTATTCGGCCGAAATAAGCAATGGTGACAAAAAAAAAAATTGGCAAAAAAACTCGAAAAACCGTGTTCGGTATTCGGCCCAGTGTTTAATTTTGTTAATTTTTGTTTCGGCCAAGAATTTTCATTTTGGTGCATCCCTAGTAAATACATTTATAATGTTATCTTTCAAATAAATGTTGTTCTTTGGAACTTTGGAAATTCTTGAATTAAAATGTATAATAATGGATTTCACATAAATATTAAGCACAACTGCTTTCAACATTGGTAATAAAAAGAAATGTTCACTGTCAAATCAGCATAAAAATGAGCATTGCCAGGACAGGAATAAATAACATTTTAAAAATACATTAACAAATAAAACAGTTACTTTAAATTGTAATCATATTTCACAATCTTAAAGTTTTTACTGTATTTTTGATCAAATAAATGCAGTCTGGTCAGCATAAGAGACTTATTTAAAAAAATAAATAGCATGTATAAATAATATCAAAATATTTGTATAAAGGAATTATAATACAAATGAATTGTGATTACTTTGATGTATGATTTCCATTTCATTTTCAATGAAACAAAAAAGGAGATGTTTAGCAAAATGTCCAAGCTGCTCTTTTCCATACAATCGTCAATGGAAATACAATTCCATACAATCAAAAACATGGTAAAAAACAGTCCATATGACCTGTGCACAATATTTCAAATCTCCTAAGGCCATACAATAGCTTTGTGTGAGGAACAGAATGAAATCCTTATCTACTGAAAGTCACAATGGTTCACTGACATCAAACCTGGTGCAACACATCTTCACACATCAGGTTAAGTCGAAAGCTATAGCAGATGAGAAGATCTTCAGTGGTTAACAGCTTAAATTTCCATCTGTTCCTCACAAAAAGCTACAGTATGTCTTGAGAATATATGGAATATAGGACATGAGCTGTACTTGTATGCTACTTTAATGGAGTTGTGTCGTCTTTTTTGCAGCTTTCCTCACCTGCTCACTGTATACTTTCATTGAGAGCAGCATAAACATTTTAAAAACTTCTCCTTGCGTGTTTCCGAAAAAAAAAGTCATATGGGATTGGAATGGCACAAAAGCACTCAGACTAGCCTGAGTATCAAAATCGAACCATTTCAAATGACTTGCCTGATATTTCCTTGGTGTGTATATGTTGTCATGGATAGCTTCCTGTTGCCACGGGAGACCGAAGAAGGGCCCCATGGGTGAGGAGGCAGGGGTCACCAGCTGTAGGCCAGCCATGCTTAGAGACTGTTAAGCAGGGGACCTCCAGTCATCCAGTGTTTATCTCATTGCATCATGGCCTTCTAATGCTTACTGCAAGAGACCGATCACGTAACATCAGATCAGTGGTATGTCACAAACAACAGCGCTAAAATCAAGTATGTCACGTTTCCGTTACATTCGGTGATATTTTGAGCGACATGTTATTTAGCTCTGGTTAGAGGCCGTATGAATCAGGAGGGTTACTGATTATAGATGAGTGTTTACTTACAGCTTGTACGTTTCCCACTTTGCTGTGTGACCAGGTCGTACTTATTCTGGGCGTCATTATCAGAGCTCTTAAAATCAGCTCATTCTTTTTCCTCTCAAGTTATTCTGCTAGGACAAACAGACATACACTTAGAATCTATACAACTGTAAAGCAAACAGGTCAGAGATTATACTAACTAAGCACCTCACTACAGCGATACAACAAAAATTCATTCAAAAATATATAAAAGGAGGAAATGAGCCCTATTTATAGACAAGGCTGTTGGTAAATTTTACCTTTGGCTATTAGAATAAGGCTGGGTCAACATTATATTTTTCTGGTCAAAAACCACCCACTTAGTTAGGAAAAACCTGTCTGTTTGACATGTAAAGCAACCAACAGTGTTGGCCATTTAAAGCTAATCTGACATTCAGAGCTTTATTAAACAAAATTATTAAAATTTTGCTACATCAAAAGCACTTAATTACCTATTCTACTACAGTAATCATAATGTATATATGTCGAAGCAAAGTACACCTAATACACACTACTGTTCAAGTTTTGGGTGAGTAATTTTGTTTGTTTTAGTATTGTGACATATTATTAGATTCTAAATTATTATATTTTAAAGTTATAAAATAAATGTATAAACAATATTCAGCAAAACTGAAGTTTTTGCAGCCATAACTCTAGTTTTCAGTGTCACATGATCTTTCACAAATCAGATTTGGTGCTGAAGAAATATTTTTCAATGATGAAAACAGTTGATCATCATAAAGAGAACGCGCATCCAGTGTAGACAGCATCACTGATAATGAGTTCATTGTATTTTGTTGCGTCGCGCCGCTCGCGTACGGAGTAGACATGGTGAGAGCCACACACTTCTGCGTCTATTTGTGCCTGAAATACTGTGTTCTACAAGTATCCTTGTAAACGCAGTTGCTTATGGCTTAGGTGAAGGGAAACAATTGAGAAAGAAAATGGATGTGTAACAGTAGCCTATATTGGTTTACAGCAGTTTAATATTCCTGAGGCTTTCGGTGTTATGAATGTTAATCAAACAACAAAACACAAAGAAAAATCTATTTTGTAGCTTTAACACAGATTTATTAGATTTAATTTATACAGTGAAGACTATGCAGTTTTATTTTACATTTGATTATTCAATTTATGTACCTGAAAATTGTTAGACTTACCTGAAAAATATAAAGCACTGCTTATTTCATTTGTATCTTTGTTGTTATATTTATCTATGCTTGTAATTTATTTATGTCCTATGCTGACTTACTCGCCTACAAAATCACCCCAATCATTATTTTTTTCCAAATAAACTATTCAAGTCATGTGGTGATTTTTTTTTCATATCGCAATATATATCGCAGAAAAATAACATCGTGCAGCGTAACATCGTCCAAATAAAATCGTGCAGCCCTACAATAAATGTAATACCTCAGTGACAACAAATGTTTTTTCCTAAAACATACATACCTACATGTATTATCCATTGCTTTGAATTTAAACATTTAAACATATTGATTTGAAACAATTTGTATTTTATTATTTCAGCAGAGAGAAATGATCACAGTACCTTAATGCTGCAGATGGGGGAGGGGGCCTGAGACAAGATTCTTTCAATACTCTGAAAATGAAGAGAGAGGAAATATAGCTTGTGATAATGGACGTATCTCTGGCAAGGAGAGGACAGCTGACTTTGGATGACAACTGGCTTGTCAACACATTTTTGCCACTCAGGATCGAGCCCACACTCTCCTCCTGACCACCGCTGTTCGACACAGCTGCAACAAATCACCACAAGTCATTTCAGCTCAAGTAACACAAGGCTTCATTTTCAGTGAGCGAACACATTTGCTCTTGGTTAAAAATCTGCTCTCAGACTCCATGTTTGGGTTCATGAATCTCTAATGCAACCACATAGGTTATTTACTTTCAGATTTCGAAAACGCTGAGACACATCTGTTTCGGTGATCGAAACATTCGATGTTAAATGCTTGACTGCAAAACAGCTGGCCAGGTCACGGCTGCCCGATTCGACTATGCACAAGCAGATTTCCAGTGTTGAAAATCAAGGCTCAACCCAAGACAACTTGTTACTGGTACTTTATCTTAATTATAAGATCAATACCATCACAAAAACAGTTACTACTATATCATCATAGAGCCATACAAAATAAAATCAACGAGATCTCCTTCAAATAGTGTAGAGCTTCCAGAATCTCTGTCATTTTAAGCTACAACGACGAATTGATCTATTAGATGAAAATCAACAATAAAAAAATGGTTAACAAAAATGTCAATCAATATCGCTAGTTAGGTTTTTTTTTTTCCCCTGTGCATGAACAGGCTACAAAGTAGGTTGCAGTAGGAAAAAACAGTACACAAGAAAGTACAAAATATATTAAAGTATAAATATTCTAAAGATTTATATTTACATTTTTGCACATAATAAAAACTATTCATTGCAAAGACCAGGGATGTTAAACCCTTTTCAGACCACGGACCCCATGGCAGACAAAGAGACGGAGAAGGGAATCCATTACTGTATAAACCTGAATGTTGCATTACATATCTGGATTTCACAATTAATGATGGAAATAATTGTCAGAATAGTCTATTATTAAAATACTTGGTAGTTGCAGGCCTAATGCAATTTATTTCTTTTTTTTAGATATCTATCAGTAGTGGTCAATAAAATGTTAGCACAGTTTTATAGTATTATAATTTACATAAAGCATAATATCCATCAGTGACAAAAAATATGATCATAGTCAATGGTTAATTTTTGTAAAACTAGCAATTCTTTAAAAAAAAAAAAAAAAGCCAACTTGGGATCAATGACTATTTTCAATGTTGATTTTCTGCAAAGGAGACTAGTCAATTTATTAGCTCTTATTTTAACTAAGCGTAACTACATCCACTTGAACAAAACGGCATAGACGTCTAGACTTCCTGTTAACCACTATCCACACTGTAGGCAAAACGGCAGCCAGACTGGCTGCATACCGCAGACCCAGTCGAGTTTCAGAACAAAGCGCTCAGCATGACCTACATTACCATGTGAATGAGTCTGAAATAGCGGCTGCTATGATTCTGTGTGGACTGACTGTTTACTAGCAACATTCAGTCCAAGATAAAACAGCTAAAATCTCTCGAAAAAGTGATTACCACAGCAGAAACATATAGACAGAAAAGGAGAAAGTACGCTATGGAACAAAAACAGAAGCAAAACCAGCTGTTCATAAATATGTTCAATCAGAGACTGCAGAAAAAAACTAAATCAATAAACTGAACTATCAATTTAGGAGAATTATAAGCTTCATTATAACTCCAATCGATTACATTACCAATTAGAATATATGCATAGACAAACATGAAAAAAACTAGCTTCAAAGTAATTCCACATGCAGGAGTACCAACATAAACGTGGCCCAACACCTGATTTCCAACACCACCTCCAAACTCACACTTGTCACATGAAAGGGCCCCTCGGGTCAACCTATCCAGCAGGTCACCTGATTTGACCCTGAAAATAAAGGGCAGGTCTACCTAACCCCATCTCATAAATTCTCATCAATAATTCATTCTGCTTACATTACTGTCACTGTATTTTGAAGAATGCAACTAGTTGATTCAGCGGGATATTGCATTTGAAGCACATGTGTTTACAAGTATAAAATATTCTAATGAGATGCTGCAGCAAGCAATTTATGAACTTGGGCATGCAACTTTTAAATGTGTTATTCTTATGTCTGCATATCTAGAGCTGATGGTAAGTCTCAACATCAGAATAAACCTTAACCAGTTATGGAATAAGCACATATCAAATAGCATCAGACTTTATTAAGAGTTTGAATCCTTTGACATAACACAGTACAGCCTATTCTAATGGCTCTATCTACATTTATAAAACAGATGAAAAACATTTAATATAATAATATTAACAATAATACCTCATTCTGTTGTGTAATACAATTGCTAACTCCTTTTTATATTTAAAATTTCCTATTGAAAAAAATTCTTGCAGCTTTTAATAACATACAATTTTTAAATCAATATTAATAACTGACTTACAATGGATATATGTGTGTGGATACACATGTTAAAACACGTTAAAGTAAGCCCTAATATGAAGGTTTAACCCGCAGATTATATTCATATTCTATTTAAGGATCATGTTTTATATTAAAGCACAATTGCACCATCTGATACTATGACTGTACCATGGCACCGCTACTTTTCTGGGACATACCACTTTAAAAAATAAATAAATAATAATAATAATTGGACATATAATCTGGAGTACCATGTACACTTTTAGTTCTATTATATATTCTAAAGTATCATGGTAATAATGCAACTATATCAACGTAACCATATTCATTCATCATGGTATTTACAAGATACTTGTGGTTTCAGTAAATGTCCAAATAGCATAGTATTGCCATAGTAACACAAAAAAAGAAAAATACAACTAAGATACAATATTTAAATAAAATAAAATCAATAATCCTTGGTGGCACACAAGCAAAAATCACGTTTCTTACACAAACAGATGTCAGGCAGATTAAAACCAATGTTCTCCAGCAACATACTTACTGCACTGCACATATCATAACAATCACAAATGCATCTTAACACTATTTCACATGCTAAAAATTATTATTCATGCATATCAGTTAGGCCTCATTGCGACCTTGGCCTTCAAGCCAGCAACACACCCGAGGCCCCCAAAATCATGCATCTGTCACTTTGCCAATCACAAACGTGACTCTTGCACTATGCTAATATTGGATCACATAAGAAATACATCATCGGATCTGAAACTTTCCCAATAATCAATACGTCTGCCATGTGAATCAGTCTTTCAGGGGCTAACAGACGCGTGTAGCTAAAAAGGCACCGTCATGCAAGAAGAAAACACATTATGCATTGATTTACCTCACTTAAAACGGCTTACAACAAATCCCCTATTGCATGTACACTACAAGGGACTGAATGCACGAAGTTTTCAACAAATGTACGCAGGACAGTACGGTTTTTAGGGTGATAGTGGTTAGCACGCGAGCTCGTGTTAGCTTCGGTTGTTTTTATTGATTATTTCAGGATCACGAGAGGAAAAACACAAGCGATCAACGCGCGAGGTGTTTGTATGTGCTCACCGGTGGTAAAGTGTTTTATTGGTCGTGTTGTGTTGAAGAGTGTCTTGTTAAACGGTGCGGTGCCCCTCTCTCCCCATTCCCTCCTGCTGCTGCCGCTGTTGTCAGGCTGCTGCCTGCTGCACGCGTGTGAAGCCTGCGACTACGAGGAACGAGAAAATGTGAGCAAAGCTACTATGACAACACAACAAGTCCATAGCGACGATATTTCTTTAAAATAAAAGTCTCCGTTCTTTGACTAAGAGGGCACTTTTGGCCCCGTAAACGTTTTGAAAAAAGAAGCTAATTTCCCACACTCATACTGCTATATTCTTCTACTGACATTGTCTTGCATTTGAGATACAATCGTAGGAAAAGATCTGTAATTAGTGTCATTTTCGTTGAAGTCAGATAAATTCCACCACAGCGTCATTTGTAGCACATCTCATTTTTTTTATTGTTTTAACAAAATAAATAATAATTTAAAAACAAATTTAAAATAATAATTTTAATTAGTAAACTAATCAAATCATATTTTCATTTTTTTTCTTTGTTTTTTTTTACACATCACATAACACCCCAAGCATGTTCTTCAATGACACTGTTTGTCTTCATTAAACAAGTACACTAACCTTTGTCACAACCATAAGACAGTTGTAATTTTTGAAACATTTAGTTTTCACACGATAAACACAGAATAGTTTATGAACATTTACGTTTATGTTTATGATTTACTTTCATGTCTGGGTTTAATACAAGGCAATAAAACAGTCTCTTGTAATGTATCTTTACATTTAATAGCATTTAATAGCAATAATAAATTAAAAACATAGTAAAAAGTTTCCAAGAAAGTTTTAAAGTGACCTTTAAAGTGACCTTCTTACCTTCATGCAACAAAAAGAAAAAAGTTTTATTAGTATTATTAATATTATTATTATTATTTTAAAATCAACCCCTGGGTCATAGAAGTGCCCAAGCGAGTGCAGAGTTAACAATCAGGAAATAAAAAAGAATTACTAATATAAGAATGAATGACAGAAAAGGAGACAGAGCAAAAAAAAAAAAAAAACTTCTTTGGTGATGATTATGAATACATTTACAAAGGGTATTTCTGAAGAAGGATGTTTCCTTATAATAAGCTTGGTGTGAATAAATAAGTGTTCATGCAATTGATAAATAGGGGATTAAGACAACGGCTAGACAATTCTAGAAAAGTACATTTATACAAATATTTATTTCCACTGTATGATTCGCCCTGCAGTCCAAATACACATCTGTTTAGTGTTTACTAAGAAAACAAGTGTGTCATGGTTTCTTACCACCATCTACTGGTAATTTTAGGAACTACCGTCGTGAATCTCGATTAGTGATGGGAAGTTCGGATCATTTTACCGACTCGGACCTTTGAGTCTCGTTCAGCAAAATGAACGAATCTTTTTTCGAGTCATTTCGTTCATTTCGTTAATTTTAACAAAATATAATTAAAATGTTACGTGTTACTTCCCTAAGTTCAGACTGCATTGTTTAAAGCTTATGGGGCTGTCACGTGATGAACGAGAGATTAACTAATCAATTCTCTTTCCGGCTCAGACTGCGTTGGTTAAAGCTTATGGGGCTGTCACGTGATGAACGAACGACTCGGAAAAACCCGAAGACTCGAACCAGGTGAACTACTTGACTAATTCCAGTACAGAACCTATAGGATGTTGCGCATGCGCGACTGAACGAATCACTCCCCGAGACGACTCGTTCTTCCCGAGTCACATTAAAGATTCGTTCAAAACGAACGAATCGTTCAAGAACGACCCAACACTAATCTCGATCACAGTTGCTGCTTTATTGTAATGTAATGTAATGTAATGCAAAGATAATCAGAGCTGCAGAGAAGTAGGAAATGAATTAAAAAAAGCATATTATAAAGTGACAAAAAAGAGAAACACCACACTTAACTCTTCTGTAATGTCGTACAACACCACATTTTAAAGCAAACATAAGACATAATACAAACATTAGTCTAACAAGAAAACTGCATGAACTATGTCAATAAAATAAATATGAATTGAAATGTTTATTGTTTATCGAATTAGTTTTATTTACGCCTTTGATATATATTTAAACTTAAAAATGCAGAATAATTACGCCAGTTTACTGTCAAAAGCAATTTATTCATTAAACGTAATTTAATTTATTAATTCAATCTCGCTCTCGCGTCCAGTACTATCAAAGTCCCTTATTCTATAGTCTTTGGTTCTATTCAAAAACAATGTACTTTCCCGAGATGCATCCGCTCCAGCTCGCCTCCTTTAGACCAATCAGAAGGATGGTGAAAAAACCCTCTTCTCTGATTGGCTTAAAGCTGCAGATGCGCAATTTTCAAAGTTGGTTAACTGCAGCTCTAGAGGATTCATAGCGAACAGCAAATAGAGTGTATCCAAATAACCTGCGTTATTGGTTGGATTTTAAACGACTTTGGCATCTTATTTGATCTGCTTTTAAGGGGGATCAGTTGAACGGTACGTGCATTTGCTAATTTTGTCCTTATTAGCTTGTTTTTGTCATTTATTTTGGTTAGGCGCCATTTAGGCTCGGCAATGTCATACTAATGTATCTGCTGGTGTTTGCAGTATATATGTGTATGTTTATATTTTTTAAATGGCTCAATATTTATATTAAGGATTTACCAGGGTGACGTATATTTGCCTTTTAAAATCTAATTTTGTTTTAAGGTTACATTTAAAGGGCATTTTCAGACGTGGAGCACAGAAGACGCTCCTTCAACATGGCTTCATCACAGTTAACTTTACCAGCAGCCAAAAAAGATGAGAAAGGCAGAAATATACAAGTGGTTGTACGATGCAGGTAAATGTACAGGTTTTGTATGTGTATTTATATTTTTTGTAAGTAGTATAAGCGAGCCTCAATCACCGATTTTGTATGTTGTATAACTTCTATTGTATACAATGTAAGATCAATAACCAACATGTGCATGTTATTTTTTACACTACTAGTTCAAAACTCTCTTTATTATATTCTGCCTTGCAAACATACATTTCTACATTTTTTTTTTTTTTTTTCTGAGGCACATTTATTATTCATAAATGTGACATCTTGCCCCCCTGCCCACATCACATGATTTAAATGTCCAGTTTATGAAATTTATTAATCACTGCGTTTTCTGGCCAGAGCAATGGTTTGATCATTTGTATGATTTTTCGTAATTGCTGACGTTTTAGCCGAAAAGCCTAGTATAAGATATTTATTTTTATTTATCTATTTTCTTGTGTTATGTGGCTTTTCTACATTTGTTTGTTTGTTTGTTTTTCTTTTCTAAATAAAATTTGTGTGTATTTATGAGATGGAAATTAATGTCTATACCTTTCTCACATTTGGTGTGCGATTCACAGACCCTTCAACACAGTGGAGCGTAAATCTGCTTCTCATACTGTTGTTGAATGTGATCAGAACCGAAAAGAGGTGATGGTCCGTACTGGGGGCGCCACAGACAAAGCAGCAAGAAAAACATACACTTTTGACATGGTGAGTGTTTAGCTTGTTTTCCACCCACATCCTGAGTATTAATGTCATCTAAATCTTTTCCGGTGTAGTAATGTTCATTACATTTCAATTGGTTTAGGTTTTCGGTCCTTCTGCCAAACAAATTGAAGTTTATAGGAGTGTGGTTTGCCCCATATTAGATGAAGTTATCATGGGCTATAACTGTACTGTTTTTGCGTGAGTATCTTTATTTAAATGTCAAATCATTCGACTTTACAGATAACTTTTTGTGTTATGTTTAAATTTATGTGTTTAACCCGAGGAAACGTTTTTAATCCGTTTTGGACCTACAAATTTTTATTTGGTTTCTATACTACATTTTATTAATTAAAGTTTGATTTCCACCATGAAAATAGCTAAAAAGCTTGTTTGGTATTAACAAACAACTTAACAAATCTTCTGTATTTTTATTGTCGATTATTTCTTTTTGGTTTAAGATATGGACAAACTGGAACAGGGAAAACTTTCACAATGGAGGGCGAAAGATCACCCAATGAGGAGTTTACTTGGGAAGAGGTAATATTCAAGTCAGAGTTTGGAAGTTCTGCAGCAGTCTAAGTGGGCCATGTGTCAAACCAATGGCTGTTTAAAGGGGCCATATCATACGTTCATTTAGTGTTTTCTTTTCTAAAGGCCTCTAATGTTTCTTGCACCAGTAACAATTTTAAAGGGGTCATATGATGCTTTTTTAAAGATCATTATTTTGTGTATTTGGTGTAACAGAATATGTTGACATGCTTTAATGTTCAAAAAACACATTATTTTTCAAATACTGTACATTATTGTAAGTCCTCTATGCCCCGCCTCTCTCAAACGCTTCGTTATTCTGACTCGCAGAATAAACTGCTTGTTTTTACAAATTTACCTGTAGGACTTCAATAAAGATGACATCTTTTATGCTCTTTGCATATGAAGAAATAAGTGCTTGCTTTGAGGTTTTGCTATTGGGCCACAATATAAATACCAATATTTTCATAATACGATTTGCTCAGGGATTGATCAGGGTTTTTCCCTCCTTCCTTCCTTTCACGGTTTCTCTTACAGGACCCTCTGGCTGGAATCATTCCCAGAACTCTTCATCAGATCTTCGAGAAACTGTCCAATAACGGCACAGAGTTCTCCGTGAAGGTTTCTCTGCTGGAAATCTATAATGAGGAACTCTTTGATCTTCTCAGCCCTGCTCCAGATGTCACAGAGAGGCTACAACTGTTTGATGATCCCAGAAATAAAGTATGCTTTTTTTGGTTTCTGTAATGCATTATACCTATAATATCCATATATTTTTCCTTTGAAATTACCATTTATTTGTGTTCGCTAAAACAAGACATTCTGTATATCCGTCAGAGGGGTGTGACCATTAAAGGTTTGGAGGAGATCACTGTACACAATAAGGATGAGGTGTATCAGATCCTGGAGAGAGGAGCGGCCAAGAGAAAGACGGCCTCCACGCTCATGAACGCTTACTCCAGGTAGTAATTGCATCCTTGCATCCCAATTTAAGAGGAAAGAAGGCAGTGGATGTCATTGGTGTTTTGTTCATGGCTTATAATGTCTCTCTTCACCTTTTGCTCCACCAGTCGATCTCACTCTGTGTTCTCTGTGACTATTCACATGAAAGAGATCACACTGGATGGAGAGGAGCTGGTTAAGATTGGAAAACTGAACTTGGTGAGTTTAATTTCTTCAGATCTGGAGGTTCAATCTACAACTCTGACTCAAAAATGAATCTGAGTTAAAGTGTTTTTAAACCAGCAACTCATGTGTTACTCTGTTTAGGTGGATCTTGCAGGTAGTGAGAACATCGGGCGATCTGGAGCTGTGGACAAGCGTGCACGTGAAGCTGGCAACATAAACCAGTCTCTGCTGACTCTGGGTCGTGTAATCAAGGCTCTGGTGGAAAGAGGGCCTCACGTGCCCTACAGAGAGTCCAAACTCACCCGTATTCTGCAAGACTCACTGGGAGGACGCACCAAAACCTCCATTATTGCCACTGTGTCTCCTGCCTCCATAAATCTGGAGGTATGACTTATGCTGTATCTTTCTTATTTTGTCCTTGATATTAGGAGTATTGATTTATAATTTAATTGTAGGAAACTCTGAGCACTCTGGACTATGCTAACAGGGCCAAGAATATCATGAATAAGCCAGAGGTCAACCAAAAACTCACCAAGAGAACTCTGATCAAGGCAAGTTTCTTTACTGTTTGTACATGATACATTTTCATAAGACTTCCTGGACAATATATTTCCAGTTTCTTTTTCATGTATCATTGACCAACAACCTATTCATGTTTCTAAAATAAATGTTGTAGGAATACACAGAGGAGATTGAGCGGCTGAAAAGAGATTTGGCTGCCACCCGTGACAAACATGGAGTGTACCTATCTCTTGATAACTATGAGTAAGTTATGCATGTATCTTTTTTTTTGTTTTTGTTTTTACTCTCACCAAGGCTGTATTTTTGATCAAAAATTGTTAAATATTATTAGTATTTAAAATGACTTCTATTTTAATCATTTTAAAACGTAGTTTATTCCTGTGATGGTAAAGCTGAATTTTCAGCAGCCATTACTCCAGTCTTCAATGTCACATGAATTGTAAAAAAAAATTTATTTTTACAATGCACCGGTCTTTGCTGTCACTTTTGATCAATTTAATGTCTTTGCTTGACGGTCTTACCGTAATTATATTAAAAAAAAAAAAAAGTGCTGTTGACAAAGGATGCCTCAAATTGTGCAGTCAACATTTTCTTTAGAAATGTTTTTCTTCCTTGAATTAAGACTTAGTTTTTGTTTGGCCAGGGGTGATATTTCAGAAGGAGCAGGGTCCTTTTTTTGTTTAACCACTATTTTCCCATTTACAGGAATATGAACAGTAAACTGATGTCTCAGGAAGAGCAGATTACTGAGTACACAGAGCGGATCGCTGAAATGGAGGAGGAGCTCAAAAAGGTGAGCAGCATCTTTTAAATCCATTCTACTTCTGCTTTTCTATGTGTACAAGTCCTGCCAACTTCCACTTTTGAGTGTGTGTCTGTGATGTCATGAAAATGAGTGATGTATCTAATAAATATTGTGCTTTTGTTTTGGCAGATTATGGACTTGTTTACAGACAGTAAGCAGAAATTGGACCATTGCACTGAAGACATGCAGGACAAAAACCAGAGGCTGGAGGAGACTCACAAGGACCTAATTGAGACCAGGCATCGCCTCACTCAGGAGGAGTTCATCACTTCACAGCTCCAGAGCAATGAGTGTCAACTCTTCAGCACTGCTGACCAGGTCTGTGAATCAGATGTGTAGTTTGGTGATGCAATGATATGATAGTATGCATAAATGTTATCCCGATCTCTCTCTCTCTCTCTCTCTCTCTCTCTCTCTCATCCAGCTGTTGAGCACTGCTGAGACCAGCACACAGGATGTTAGTGGTCTCCACGCTAAGCTGCAGAGGAAGAGGGAAGTGGAGTTTCATAACGGGGAGGTCCAGCAGAGCTTTGCCCAGCGCATGGAGAACTGCTACAACAGCATGCAGACCTTGCTGCAGGAGCAGAGCCACAAACATGCCGCTATGATTGACTATTACCGCTCTTCTGTGGGTAAGATGTGTCACATGACTCCACTCTCAAAGTCTAAGGGTGTTTTCACACTAGCACTTTTTGTGCGCACCTGGGTGCGATTGACGTCAGAGTTCGGTACGTTTGGATGTGAACACGGTCTTCCGAACTCGGGTGCGCACCCGCGAACCGTACCCGAGTCCGCTCAAAAGGGGTGGTCTGGGGTACGGTTCAAGTGAACTCCGGTACGGTTCGCTGCTGATGTGAACGCAATCGTATTAAATCGCGGAAGTGAACCGCTATTAATGACGTATTATTTGCAGAGAGCTGTATATCTCATTTATGTTTGCCTTCAGAGTTCTTTAGAGCATTTGCAGTACATTCGTAAGGCAGACGTAAGTGCCGTTATGTACTGTAGCTTTGGAAACAAAACCAACGGTTCAGAAACATAAATATAAAATTGAAGAGAGCAGTGCTACGCATTTTGCCGTCTTCTCTTGCGCCATCGTTACTAAGCAACGGGGTAAACAGCTGCTGGCTTGATGACGCAAACGAACCGCGGTTCGGACCCAAATAATATAATGTGAACACAGTCCAGCGGAGGCAGGGGGAGGGGAGCAATCGAACCAAGTGTGAAAGCACCCTAATATGCTATTTTGGGGGGTTTAAAATCACTTCCAGCAAGTATCTTCAGGAAAACAATCACGTTAATGTCTGTTTAAATGTCTCTGTGTAGGTGAGCTGCTGAATACGAATGGCACAGTGTTTAAGGAGACGTTAGGTGCTGTCTGTGAGTCTTACAGCAGTATTAAAGGGGCTGTGGGAGAAGGTGTGGAGCGGTGCAAGGAGCGAGTGTTACATCAGGAGAAACTCTCTCAGGAGGCTCAGAAAAGCATGCTGGAAATACTGGTAAGAACTCCATGATGTTTCAAATTGTAAACTGTTTGTTTGACAACGCTTTGATATTGGTAAAGGCTAAATTGTGTTTTTATGTCTTGAAACCATCAGTGGTCTTCTTAAAGGGATAGTTCACCCAAAAATGAAAATGTGATGTTTATCTGCTTACCCCCAGGGCATCCAAGATGTAGGTGACTTTGTTTATTCAGTAGAACAACACAAACGAAGATTTTTAACACAAACCGTTGCAGTCTGTCAGTCTTATAATGGAGGTGAATGGGAATCACGGCTTTGAGAGT
>NW_015654491.1:259096-272860 GCF_001515625.1 Sinocyclocheilus rhinocerous
TGGACCATTGACACTATCTACAATCTCAATTAGGCGTGTCAATGGTCCATTTGAGAGATAGGTGGCGGTAATGCACTTATAAGCCTGCGATCCGCCGTAAGGCAAGAGGAAGAAGACGTGTCATGCGCGGCTGTCAAGGACGTGCTCAGGACAGTTCAGACATTGCAGTGTATCAGAGGTAAAAAACGATATAAATACTGTTCAGTTTCTTGCACAGACCGATCGTTTCGTGTCTTTACACATCAGTGTATCGTCACGAGCCACAGGGTTTATTTTGGTTTTGTTTGTGTATGTTTTTTTTTTACTCTCAAAGCCGTGATTCCCATTCACCTCCATTATATGACTGAAAGACTGCAACGGTTTGTGTTAAAAATCTTCGTTTGTGTTCTACTGAAGAAACAAAGTCACCTACATCTTGGATGCCCTGGGGGTAAGCAGATAAACATCAAATTTTCATTTTTGGGTGAACTATCCCTTTAAGGGTTTTAGATATTAGTAGAGGTTCTCAATCTTTTTGAGTCCAAGGCCCTCCATTATTTACAAAAATAATCAAAGGCCCCGTAGACTTCAAAACTATGGTCACTCCTAGTTTTTGTAAATAAAAAAAAAAAAACTAAAATGATTTAAGTAATTGAATTTCTGGATTTCAGATGTTTTAAATCAGGGGTGCCCAAACTCGGTCCTGGAGGGCCGGTGTCCTGCAGAGTTTAGATCCTACCCCAATTAGACACACCTGAACCAGCTAATCAAGCACTTATAGGCATACTAGAAACTTCCCGGCAGGTGTGTTCAGGCAAGTTGGAGCTAAACTCTGCAGGACACCGGCCCTCCAGGACAGAGTTTGGGCACCCCTGTTTTAAATGCATGTTCTTCAGGGATTTTTTTTTCTGCCAGCTACAAAAAATGAGCTTGACAGTATATTAATTGTAAAAATGCATATAGAGACAGAATTTTACTAACTTTACATAACTTCCAAGTAGACTTGTGCCGGTATTCGGTAATGTGATATATCACAGTAATGAATATGCACGATATTGTTATCATGGGCACTTCTAAATACCATGAATAATTATATATTACAAATTATTCCGAATTTTGAATGCATTTTAAGAATACTTTTCCTATAAACTGGTCAAAATGCACAACACCGCTGCGTGAAAGACTTGTGCGCACTCTGATGTAAACAAGCCGGACAAGAAGCACATGGCGGAACATGTGAGAGACGCTCTGGATGAAAGCGCACTTTCACTCTCTGACAGCAGATGGCGCTAAACTGCAGAAATAATAATAATAATAATTCATTTAAATGCAGCTGCTACCCCGGAAACCCTGTAAACAAAGCTGCTGCACTACTTTCTGTTTCTGAATCGTGTTTAAATGATTTAAACAGCCATTCAGATTTGTGTATTTGCTATGATGTTCATCACAGCGCCAAATACTTAAATATTTAGACTTAATAGGCTATTTATTTTCAAACTTTTTTTACATTTTAATCTGGACTACAACATGCCCTAGATATTGTTTGAAAGTGTTTTGATTCTTTATTGTTCGGTCACACTTTACATTAGGGCTTCATTAGTTAACATTAGTTAATTCATTAGTTAACATAAACTTCCAATGAAAAATTCTTCTGAACATTCATTAATCTTAGGTATTCCAATATTTAATAACACGTTGTTAAACTCGAGAGTTGCAGCTGTGTTATTTCATGAGTTAACATGAACTAAGACTTGTATTTTTTTAAACAAAGATTAATAACTTCTGTAGCAAATGTAGCTATTGCTCATTGTGAATGTTAATGCATTAACTAAGGTTAACTAATGAGGTCTTATTGTAAAGTGATACCTATTGGTCTTTATAGTTCTTTTGCACTTTAATCTGTGTAAAACTTTTAACTTTATAAATTTTTCTGTATTGCTTTATTGCATTTAAATGTTCAGTTATTTTTGTTATAAGAAAAAAGTTATTAAACCTGTTATACTGTATTATGACAGCACTTTTTTTTAACTTAATTTCAACATCGTGATAATACCGTATACCGTAATAAAAGCATTAGCAATTAATCGCAACATGAAAATTTGATACCGGCATATCCCTACTTCCAAGTCTGGAAATCATTTTTAAAATAAAGCAACCTCATTTACCCAAGTTTTCCCAGACTGTTGGATTTCTAGTTGTTTTAGGTTATTTTAAATCATGTTAAGTCATTTTGAGGCCTGCTTGGAAGTTTGCTGAGGCCCCCTGGTTGAGAACTACTGGGAAGGTGTTTATTTAATTGTGAATGTCTATTTTTACCTTTGCCATCTATTCTTGTTGTGAGGCCTTAATCTTAATTTCTTTGTAAATGGTTTATTTTTTAGCATTGTATAGAATTTTAATATTGCCCATTCATAACATTGATTTTTTTTTTTGTTTGTTTGTTTTCCCTAGGATGAACACAAACAGCATTTAGAGGAGGTTTTGGTTGCCCAGGCGGTGCCAGGTATCAGATCTATCATGGCCGTGAATGACAATCTGAAGCAAACCCTTTATAGATACAACACTTTGGCTGAGCAGGTATGTTTCAGAAGAATTTACATGTTCCTATGCCAGTTTGAGTATTATAGAGATTATTTTGTAATCAGTCAAATTAACATGTCTCTTACAGATGCAGGGTCTAAAAGCAGAGATGATGTCATTTTTTGACTCTTATGTTGAATCGTTGGTCAGCATGCGAGAGTGCTCTGTGCATGGCTTCAGCACTCTGCGTGCCGAGCACGACAAGCTCAAGCAACAGATTAGCCAAGCCGGAAACAGACATCAGGCGGTAAGTCTACTCCCACTGACAGTTTCTTGAAGAGGAGGTTTGAGTTTAACCCAAGTGATCACATTTCTTTTAAACTGATTTGCTCAGATGCTCACAAGCTTTGTGGGTGCTGTAAATGTCACCAATTGGCCACAGGGAGGCTGTTTCTGTGCATGCTAAAATGCCCAGCAGGCTTCAGTGTTTACAATGGTTTATAAACAGTCACTTTTCAAACTAGACCAAGAAAAACCCTTTTAAACTTGAGAGAACTTGAAGGAACCTTATAATGAGAACATTTGGTCACATTGCTTGTCTAAATAATTTTTTGACCTTTCTACAGCGTGTGGCCGAGCTGGTTCAGTGTTTGCAGAACCAAATGAATCTCTTGGCAGTGGACACTCAGACTGACTTTGAGGGTCTTGCACAGGCAACATCTGCCCAGATTGTTCCACTAGAAACGCTACAGAGCTCCATACAGAGGTGAGAGGACATTCCCAACATATACCTTCAAGTCTCCTGTAACAAAACCCTAATAAATCTCATCTTCATTGTAGTAAATGCACTGTGGCTGAGGAGCACACTGTGTCTGTCCGTGCTCGGCTGGGTTCCTCTGTGGATGAAGTGATAACAGAGATGAATGGGGTGACGGAAGAGGGAGAGAGGGCACTGGAGGAGTGTGCTGGTTACTGCAGACACCTGCAGACATCACTGGACTCGTTGGCTGAGTCGGGACTCAAGTGGTGTCATGAAGCCAGAGGCTCAACTGAGAATAAAGCCCAGGAACAGCTCAAACTCATCAGGGAGACAGACACAGCTGTACAAGACCTTCTAAAGGTTAGTTTGGGCCTGTCCCAATTATACCTACATCTGCGGTCTTTGCACTTGACCACTTGTCTTATTTGCATGGCATATTTCCTGTATTTGGCCAGAAGTGTTCAAGTGAGTATAAAGACCTCAAGTGTGTAGAACTTAATTTACCTGATGGGACACACCTAGGGGCCGTTTATTTATTTATTTTTTGCTTTGGGAAACAACACAGACGCTTTATTTATTTTTATTTTTTTAGTTTTTAAAGTAGAACTTTTTGATTTGAGCTGCAAGTTTTTAGAACACCATGTCATGAACAAGACACTGCAAGCAAAAGTCTAAAGCATAACGGTCAAAGATGTTTGTCTTGTGCATGTTTATATAGAAAGGCAATGGAAAAATAGCGCAGTGGAATGGGAAATTAATTATGCAATGTCTAATTAATTTAAAGGGATAGTTCACCCAAAAATGAAAATTAGCCCATAAATGACTCGCCCTCAAGTCATCCTAGGTGTATATGACTTTCTTCTTTCAGACGAGCTTATTAATTAAGTGCTTTTGGACTGATGCATGCAACATCCGCTGAGTGCCATGAAACCGCTTGAAAGATCAAAGACAATTCTTAATATAACTCCGACTGGATTCGTCTGAAAGAAGAAAGTCATATACACCTAGGATGACTTGAGGGTGAGTAATTTATGGACTAATTTTCATTTTTGGGTGAACTAACCCTTTAACCTACGCTTAAGTTTTTCTCAGCATCTTTCAATTGTGGGACATGTCAGTTCCAGTATTTGATGGAATATGCTTACTCAATGGTGTGCATTTAGTGTGTGTTATTGGGACAGGACCTTTGTGTCTGAACCTCTTGAATGGAGAAAGTTAACTAAGAATGTATGACGTAAGGACGTATTTTTTGCCTGTGCTAAATTTTTATTTTACTCGTGTGCATGCAGTCTGTAGAAGAAAAGGGCGAGAAAGCCATTAAGGACTGTGAAGGCTGTTTGAGTCACATGCAGCAGGAAGTAGAAGGAATCCTGCGTCGTGTGGAATTGCAGACCGACAAAGATTATGCAGCCTTGCAAGAACACAAAGAGATCCTTTTCTCCATCAACACTCAAGCACTGGACACAGTACACCACTTCATCAGCTCAGAGCTGCGGCAAGATTTACCTACAGGTGTGAGAGAAGCTTTGTGGGGAAATATTCAAAATATGGCATTATGAATATAGACGTGGCTCAAATGCAAGTAATCTGTCCATGTGTACTGAGCACTGATGTGACATGTGAATCTTTGCAGGAACGACTCCTCAGCGTAAGGAGTATGTGTATCCACATGTGCTGAACAAGCCTAGGAGTCGAGAGGAGCTGGAAGATGAGTTCAGAGCTCAGCAGGAGCAGTTTCAGTGTGCACTGAGCCAGTGTGAGACTGTCATAGAGGCAAAAGAGGAGAAACCTCTCGACCAGGTATTACAATCATAAGTTTTGACCATCTATATTCTAAATCTCATCAGTAGAAACTGTTTTCTTTTCAAATTTATTAAGACCTATTTGAAGATGTAGTAGATGCTTTTGTTTGGACTGGTGTAACTTCGATTCTGTTTTTAGGACTCTCTGGAGGATGAAGGCAGTGTTTCTAGTGATGGAAACATCACTGAACAGTCATGCTTTGATGAGAACCTGATGTGTTATGAAAACGGAAGGGTTCCGTTTTTCAAGGTGAGACATTTTGGACCCATTTAATGTCATGCATAGGCTTAAGGTGTGGTCACATTAGCGAAATTTTGTGGGCAAAAAAGGTCCATTGCATATTTTCAGTAGTGTAGTAATGTGTGAAGCACACCTCACACAGATGCCACTTGAACCAAGCAGCTTTCTGTTGGTCAATGTGAAAAACACTAAACCCGTTGCAAATTATTTGTGGGGAAATCTTTCGCCCTGAAGCAAAATTTCCAATCGCATGAATTCCTATTGATGTGACTTGTTTTTGTCTGAAAATACGCTGTACAATGGTAGATCTAGCCACACGTTCATAGTGTTGGCCACAAAAAATAAATTGGTTGTAGAGGTAGCTTTTGACTCTCTCTCTCTCTCTCTCTCTCTTTTTTTTTTTTGTCTAACCAGAAGAAAAGCAAGAAGGAAAATGGCAATAAATCACTGAACCATTCAAAGATGGAGAACGAGAGCATGTGTACGCCACCACATTCTAAACTACCCCTCAGGTGTCAGAATTAACAATTATGTTTGGTTTTTTACTCTCTCCTTGTATGTCTTAAAAAGCATTGTTTTAACCATCTGTGTATGTCTTTTTGAATATGATTTGTCTATGTTTTTAACTTTCATATATCTGTTTCTTCACAGTCACAGTTTAGTAATAAATGTTGTAACTTCAGAGTGATTTCTTACTGTTACCTTTTCTGTTAGTTTCACTAGAGTTGAGAGCTTTTTTTGTTGTTGTTGAACATTTGTATGTTTAATTAAAAATATTTTTTATTGGTTCAAATATGGAGTGGATCATTTTCTTTTAGCTTTTTAAGTATTGTTCGGTATTGAAATGTTTGTATAAAGTTTATTTCTATTACATTTAGTTTGTTGACTGTAACATTGGTGCTCTTTGTAGATGTATGTTTTCCTCAAATTTTTAGAGACAAGGTTCTTATTACAAGAAAAAATATTTGCGGGATTACTGCATTTAATAAAGGAATTAAAATGTAAGAGTTGTAACCTTATTTAGGCAAACTTTACGTATTGAGTAAGATATAAAGGTATCATCCAAAGTTTTGAAAATCGTTTGTTTAGAAAACATTAAATCCTATTGGTTATTTTAAATGTTTTTTTTCCTTCACATCTACAATTTTTGAGGGTTGATTATTCTTGTCACTCAATTTGTGCAGAAATGAGCTTTTCGTATTTTTATTTACTTGCACTAAAACAGGCCTATCTGAACTTCTATGTAAATTTGTATTTAGTTTCTCCGAATAAGTTTATATGGAACTTTCTACCTTTTCGATCTTGACAATTTCCACCTGAATAGTGACTGGTAGTCTATAATAATAACCACTGATTTGAAAATACAAAGAATAGTTATTTTTAAACCCTTAATTTTAATCTAAACGAGATACAATTAAAAATAACATGCTAAGCGTTAATTTCTGAAGTCCAATCAGAACCGAGGTCTGTACCACGTGTTTAGATGCCACAGTCTCGTCCAATCAGAACCACTATGTATCACGTGGTTTCATTCCACGTCTGCGAAGGGAAGCCAAGCCAGATCAAACAGCAGAGAATCCGAAACCTCTGCTGTTAACAAACCCATTATTAAAAATGTGAATGTCCAGTCGTTGGCATGCAGTCGGATGATTTGACCCTGGAATGGATTTAGAGGAGGCTTACCAGGTGGTTGGAGAATTCGGTAGACACCAGAAGCGGATGGTCACCATCCTGGTTCTCCTACAGGTAACTGATGATAGACATGTGTTTGTGGTGGTAAATTCCTTTTATATTTCTGATCACACAAGCCAGTAATCATGCAAAATGTATATTTGATGGATCAAACCTTTGAAACCATGCCACATTTGCATCTTATCCCCAGGCAATGGGATGTCTTTGCTTTAATTTGACCTAGTTTCAGTGAATCATTTACTTTTAAATGTATTTACTTATTATAAATAGTTTTGGATTTCCATGTTAAGACCCTGGAATCTGATGAAGTGGCAACTATAAAACTCACCAAAGCCCTTTGTAATGTTGTTTATCTCATAGCAGGTGAATGTGAAATGATTATATTTTGTGGTAAGAAGGGATTCATTTAACATTATAAAATTAGTAGTCTGTTTTTTTTTTCTAAATTGTCCTCTTCTACCACATTGGTAGGATATAGTAATAAGGTTTCTTTCAAAGATGCACATTTATATTTGTTTTTCTCAAGTTTAATATATTTGAAATAACCTAAATGAGTTATAGCTATAATGTAATGTCATAGTTGTAATTGAAAATAAACAGAAAATGACATGAAACGAACATTCTAGTGGTCATCTCTACCATATAACAGTTTTAATTTGCACTGATTTGAGATCAGTTTGGATATTGTTCATTTACTGGTAGTAAACTGGGCCTAGATCATTGAAGGTAACCTGAAATATTTGTCTTGTTTTTACAGATTTACATGGCATGTCAGTCCATGCTCATAATTTTAGTGGGTGCTGTGCCAGAATATCACATAGAACCTGTTACTGGAAGTCCGGATGATGATATAACACAAAGTGTGAAATTCACAGAGGATGTCAGCTCAATCGTGACTGAGGTAAGGGCCTGTCATCAATTCAGCACGTTAAACAAATTAAATAGTTTTGGATTTCCATGTTAAGACCCTGGAATCTGATGAACTCTCGTCCAGGAATGGCATTACTTTGTTGGCTCTAAAAACTGATAATGTTTGTATCAAGTAATATTTTGGATTATTTTTCAGAGGTGCATCTCCTGTTTCATTTCAAACTTTCATTTCAAAATGTATTCTTCCTTGCCTATTATTCAAAAAGTGAAATAGTTATATTTAAAAAAAAAATAAAAAAACCTGTTACTGGAAGTCCGGATGATGATATAACACAAAGTGTGAAATTCACAGAGGATGTCAGCTCAATCGTGACTGAGGTAAGGGCCTGTCATCAATTCAGCACGTTAAACAAATTTGTCTTAAACTTTGCTCTTCTTTTCAAATACAAATCTAACCTATACTTGACATCAAATTAGGAAGAAAAGTCTTTTAATCTTAATATTTTGTCAGGACAGCAGGTATATGCATCCATATTTGAACGGTTTGATATTCCTTCTTCTGATCTTTTCTTGTAGTGGTACCTGATTAAGCATCAAGCCTACAAAGTGAACTTGGCTGGGTCCCTGTTCTTTGCAGGTGTGCTGATCGGAAATGTCCTGTTTGGACCACTCTCTGATAAGATCGGCAGGAAGCCGGTTTTCCTCACTGGTAGGATGGAGCTGAACTGGTTTCTGTTCTTTGTAATAATCTATAATATACAGTTTCACATTATTACAGTGCTTGTAAGGCATCAAGCATTCTGCTTAGGGCTGTACTAAACCTAGAACCCTAATTCTGCATGTATGTGTATTTATATATACATAATAAATATACACAGTACACACACATATACTATGTAAACAAAAACTTTTATTTTGGATGCGATTGATCGTTGCCCAGCACTACTTAAAAATTTAAATTACTTGAATTTAAGTAATATAGGATTAAAATTGGAAAATGTTTCAATTGATAGAATGTTTCATAATGAGGGATTACATCATTCTATTTGCGTACTGAATTGTGATTGGTCTTTTCTTTTTTTGCATCTATTTAATCATCTATAACTGCTTTACTTTGCAAAGATGTCATGTGCTGATTTTCATACACAACCAACTAAAAACCAAAAGCAAAGAAACAAACATAAGGCCTAAACGTTCCTAAAACAACAGTTTTAACATGTTGTTAAAGTGACCTCTATTAAAACTGTTCTCTCTCAGGTCTGTTTTTTGAGGTCTTGTTTGGGTATGGAACAGCGTTAGCACCCAGTTATGAGATATTTGCTGTGTCTCGGCTGCTGGTGGGGATGATGAATGGAGGAATGGCGTTGGTCTGCTTTGTTCTCACTCAGGAATATGTGGGAAAGTGCTACTGGGCTATGACAGGTGCACATGAATTAATATTTAAATCAGTTTTGTAGGTTACTTTCGCTGTAGTCATATGAATCTAATACGATTGTTTGTGTTCCAGGGACCTTGACTAATATGACCTTTGCAGTGGGCATCACTCTGTTTGCCGCATTGGGTTATTATGTTCGGCCATGGCGGAACCTAGCAACTGTAGCCAACTGTCCTGGACTTTTGCTCTTCCTGTTCTGTGTGTAAGTGAGCGGTGCGGTCAGCTAGCTACCTCCTGTTAAACTATAGCACTGTGACTTCATTAAAAGCCACCAGGAAGATACTGGCCCAGTTGATTTGTTTACAGTGAAAGGGTGCTTTGTAAAGCTGCACTTGGTGTTGCTTTTAGGACACTTTAAGCATTGAGCAAAAACATACATTTTTAAAATAGTTTTTTTTTTTGTATTCTGGTAAAGGAAGTAATGTAGTTAAATTCCATGATAATTCCATGTCAATAAATAGGGGCAAAAGAGCAAAAAAAATTATCTCAACCTCCAGGAAAAATATTGAGCCTGTATCATAATTAAAATACTCCTTAAAATAAATAATTAAAATAAAAAAATTCCTCCGTCAAAAAGTTCCAGTCATATTGTAAAATGTCATAATGCCTCTTGAACTAGGCCTGTCGCAATAATCAATATATCGACTTATCGCGCAATATATGTACATGACCGCAATAATTTTTGGTTACGCAATATATCGCCCATTATATGAACGTGAAAAATGATAATATGTCTATGGCAGGACTTTGCCAGAGTCTCCACGCTGGCTTTATTCTCGGGGTCACACGGAGAAGGCTGAGGACATCCTGCAGGATTTTGCTGTGAGGAACGGGAAAGGCAGAATTCCAGTGAAGCTCTGGCGGACCTACAGCACCAGCGCTCCAGATGCAGCCAGTCCTGGGGTTTTCCAGCTGGTCACACATCCCATACTGCGCTGGAGGACTGTGGTGCTCATGTACGTGTGGTAGGTATATTTATTTTCCAAAGCTATATCTTCATTTCACTCTTACAGCATGATGGCAAAGGTTTGTGCATTTTAATATACTCAGTGTGTGTGTGTGTGTGTGTGTGTGTGTGTGTGTGTGTTGCAGGTATGCGTGTAGCCTTGTGTATTACGGGTTGACCCTCAGTGCCAGTGAAGATAAAGGTAATCGTTACCTTAGCGTTGCCATGTATGGCCTGGTGGAACTCCCTGCGTATCCGCTCTGCATGTACTTCATTAACAAACAGTGGTAAATACACAATCACATCCACACGCTGCAGTATCACTCTCTCACATTATTAGCTGAGTGTGTTTGTTTTTTTCTTTTAGGGCAGGCCGGAGGAAGTCGATGTCCTATTTTCTTGCAATTGCAGGCGTATCCTGTCTGCTCACAATGTTTGTACCTGTATCAGGTGATAATTATTCCAAATAAATTGTGTTTTGATGCCGCTTGGTTTGACTTTTTGTTATCTATGCAATTAATTATTTCAGGAATGCTCTACGATACATTTGGGGACCACAAACAATTGGTCAAAAGTGAAATAATTAACATTATTCTTATGTCTTATGCTGCATTTATTTGATCAAAAATACAGTAAAAACAGTGATATTGTAAAAATATCATTACAATTTAAAAGAACTATTTTTTAATATTATGTTGTAAAATGTAATTTATTCCTGTGATTGCAAAGTTTAATTTTCAGCAGCCATTACTCCAGGCTTCAGTGTCGCATGATCCTTCAGAAATCATTCTAATATGCTAATTTGGTGCTCAATTATTATATCAATCTACTCAAACTATTATTTAATAAGGAATATTGTAATTATTATTATTGTGGAAACCATGACACATTTATTTGAAATAAAAATCTTTCGTAACAATATACATAAATGTCTTTACTGTCACTTTTGATCCGTTTAATTTGTCATTGCTGAATAAAAATATTAATTTTCTTCTTTTTTTTAATTTTAAATCTTACATACTCCAGACTTAGAATGGTAGTGTATAAAGGTTTCCACAAAAAATATTAAGTAGCTTTTATCAACATTTATAAACAACAAAAAAAACTAATTTCAAACATTTGACCATAGTGCATATATTCTATGTAAAGCATACCTCATGCATTTATAATTTGGTTGTCTAAAGCCTGTTGTTTGCTTTCCTCAGGGTCCTTATTAAGTGCCACGTCGCTGGCTCTAGTGGGGAAACTGATGGTCAGTGCTGCATTTAATATTGTGTATGTGTATACATCAGAGCTCTACCCAACTGTGATCAGGTACAGTCAACACTTTCGCTGCATGTGTGATATGACACATCTTTTGTGGTTTAGCTCTTTTGCATTTGTCATTTTCAGTAAAAATGTGTATTAAAATGTGTTAAATTGTATGTCCTTACAGAATAGAATTCTGTGTTTGAACTAACAGTGCCCTATAGTGTAATCTATTATGTAATCAGTGTACAATCCGAAAGTCCCTCACTGTATGTGCTGGGTTAATTCTAATGTAAGTGTGTTTGTGTGTGTTAGGAATGCAGGGTTAGGTGTGTGTTCCATGTCCTGTAGAGTTGGGGGAATTCTGGCACCGTTCGTACCAAGTATGGTAAGCAGCTATGCTGTCTGATTTGAGAAATGCCATGTTTTTCCCCTAAATAATATTTTATTGTGTGATTAATTAATTATTAATGTATTAATATATATATTATTATTATATATATTTATGTACTGATTTATTGGTAATTGTCCAGAAATCATTGCACACCTCCATGCCATTTATGGTGTTCTGTTTGAGTGGGATTTCCGCGGCCTGCCTGGGGCTCCTTCTGCCTGAGACACTTAATAAACCTGCTGCTGAGACTCTTGATGAACTGTCCAGCCCCACCTACCAGCGAATCTTAGAGCCGCAGGTAAACATGAGCATGACAGAATTGTAATTTCACAAGATTATTAAAATGTCTAATAACTTAATGTCTGTCTGCATAACTTAAGAGAAAACTTAATTCTGGTTGGATGATCACGGCATTCTGCAGCCAAATATTTTTGTATATATTTTATGTCTCTTATATAACAGTCTCCTTACATTTACTGTTATGCATTTGCAGCTGAAATCTATGTTTCATGTCTGTGTAATTATAAGTTAGATGTGAAATAAACAGTCGAGTGATTACAAAAATAAGCCCTTAATTACTCTGAGATTTTTTTTGTTAATATTACTGTATAAGAATCCTAGTGAGACCTTTTCTTCATAATAGATTGTCGTGTGTTTTATAGGTTCGCCTTTTGGAGGAAAAGCATTTAATTGACCACAACGGGACTTATAGTGACTGAGACAAAGACCTTGAGAACATTTTATTACACTTGTTTACATGCATTCCTTGACCATGTTCAGAATGTTGTGCCATATACTAACTCACCGAAAGACTAAAGGTGCCTTCCAGAAGAAATCTGTCTGCTCAAAGGATCAATTCAACAGATTTAACTGTCAGGACTATTTTAAAAGAATGGAAAAGGGACCAGATTCTTATTCGTAAGCTCTTTTCCGATAATGTCTGACAATTATGATAACTAATTTCATGTGGTTACTGCCATTTATGAACAAATGTCTTGCTCTGTTGTTTTTAATGTTGTTGTTTTTTTGTGATCTGTGACATTACATTCATCAGTGTGTGTATATTAGCATTCAATTAATAATCAATAATGGCTGAAAAATTCAGTGATGCTGAGTCTTTCTTTTAGATTGTTTTAAAGAAATATTTCACTCAAATTATAATTGTCATTTACTGTTTCAAATCTTTACTGACAATTTTTTTGTCATTCTCATATGCTGGTATTTTTTCTCTGCAACACATGTAGATTATTTTATTTATTTTTTTAGACTTAAGTTCGGTCATTTGGACACTAGACGTGAAATTCCATAAATATCAGTGGATAAATTAGATTTGGGATTCATACTTTTATTTATGGCATTTGTTTTTGTCTTGGCGTTTCACTGAAAAAAATATCAGCATGTTGGTTTGGACCAACGTGAGGGGGAATAATAGCAGAATTTTAATTTTGGGGTGAACTATTGTTTTAAGAAACTTTTTTTTTTTTTTTTTTTTTCATTTTTCTCCGAAGGGAGAAGTGAAGTGTTAAACACATCCATATTTGTGTATATTTATGTACATTGCTAAACATGCATTTGTTTTTATTTTAAGAGGTAAGGGGAAAGCTTTTAAAGGGGTCATATGATGCTTTTTTAAAGATCATTATTTTGTATTCCTCATGTATAATGTGCATGAATGTACATGTCCGTCTGTCACCAGTAGATGGCACTGTGTTGAAGGCCACCTCCCCTGAACTGAGGTCACCTTTGAACTGTTCCAGTCCTAGTGGTGTTGTCAGCGTTGACGCAGGTGAGCAGTGCTCAGGTAAACCACAGGATTCAGGAGCTGAGTTTCAAAGAAGCCGACACAAAACGTTCAACCACAAGCCTGTTTCTTTTTT
>NW_015654491.1:273004-274665 GCF_001515625.1 Sinocyclocheilus rhinocerous
TTCCGTCACTCTTTCCTTGCTGTAATCGCAGCCTGTGGCACTGCATGTAGCTGACAGAACAGGTTGAGAGAGCAGGCATTAACTATAATAACTGTTTTCCATTCTGTAAGTCTTCATCCAAGGTCTGGCGGGCGTTGTATCACCCTGCACAAAGAAATAACCGCAGGTACAGAAGGTGTGGTCTCTTGAGTGCATCGTCTACCCTGTGTTCAACTTGTAATAAAAAACAGATTAATTTGTCTGTAATTATGAACACCCCCCCCGGAACGCGATTTCGACCGAGGGGGACCACCAACCCCCACAACTCCCCTGCCCCTCCGGAGGTCTGTGCATGTCACTGCATCACATTGATACACATGATAGTAGAATGTGTTGTAATTGCAGTTTCATGTTGAAAATCCTGTTCAATCCTTGTTTAATCGTTAGAAAAAGCTGCTTGCTTGACTGCTTTTTTTAATTCAGTCGACGAGCACAGAAAGCTGTGGGATGGGATGGGCTTCATGTATAAGAATTCCTATGAGCAACCTGAATGCTGTTTCCAAAAGACTGTGTTTCCCCAAATCAACGTGGAAAGTATAAACATCTCTGTTAACTTTTTATGTAATTGAAGTGCTGTCATGTTATTGCTTTCAGCTCATCATCACATTCAGAAAGCACAACAACTGTCACACGCCTGTACAGAAAACTAGCTCAGGTTCAATATCGGGTCACTATCATTGTTGGTATGTGGGTGTGGGAAGAGACTGTTCAAGAGCTGAGCCATCAACACAGGTATGAAGCCTGAGGAGGAAGCCAGATTTCTGGAAAATCATAGAACAATATGACCTGAGACTGAACTCACAAGATAATTGCTGCAGGCCATACTGTACCGGTTCTGTCTGTGTAAGCAAAAGAACCTGTGAATATAATGTCTTCAGAATAAAAGATGAAAATAACAGGAATAAACATCTTGTACTATGCTTACTAATCTAAACTCTTTGAAATGTTTGTGTTTAGTTTTGTTTTAATATAAATATATAAATGACTAAAAAAAAAAAATTTTTTTTAAATGTACATTTTCAAATACTTTTCTATCTATCTGTCTGTCTCTTTATCTATCTATCTAGGATAAAACAAACAAACAGAAATAAACATCTGGTAATGTGCTTACTTATTCAAACTCTTTGAAATGTTTTTATTTTATTTTTAATAGATACAATCAAATATTGCATTTTTTTTAATTTGATGCTATTTTACATATGTACATGTATTTCAAGACAAAATAACAATATACATAAAGTTAATATATAAATTAGGCTATGTCAATATAAAGTATATTGAAAAGTTGCAACAACATCAAAAACCTCAGGATGTACTTCAAGTAAATTATTACAATAATTAAGAGATCAGAGATTTCCAACCTTGATCCTGGAGGACCGCCATCCTGCCTGATTTATCTGTAACCCTAATTAACACCTGAACCTGGCAATCAAGGCCTCCAAGGCCACTAGAACCTTCCAGACAGTTGTGCTGGAGAAAGCTGGATCAAAACTCCACAAGAAAGTGCCCCTCCAAGAGGACTGGACACGTCTATATTTAGATGGGATTTAACGGACAAAAAAGGTTGGGAATTCCTGTTATGTGCTTTTTTTTTTTTTTTTTTGATTTTTCAAGATGTACCT
>NW_015654491.1:274701-285815 GCF_001515625.1 Sinocyclocheilus rhinocerous
TTTTTTTTTTTTTTTTTTTTTAGATTATCCAAGATGTACCTTTTGCTTACATGCAACATTTTTTTCCCCCCAGAGGAGTGATGATTCAGATGTTGAATGGAAATCATGGAAATATTATTTAGTAAAACATGCAGATGCAAACACATGTGACAAAGTAAATGCATGCAGTTAGCCAAGCTAGTCTGAATGGCATTTGAAAAGATTCTTTATAATTATGTGACAGTATCACTAGTAACCATCAAGTCCGATGACAGATTTGTGAATTGAGATGCCACTGTACTGTATATACCATTCGATTTTAGCTCTAAAAAGTGCATTTACCCATGAAACTCCACCAAGTCCTCCCTGAATATTTGTAGACACTCAGTCAAGCTGAACCTATTCATTCATAAGCATTTTTGCTGCATTAAAAGCTTATGCAGATGTGCTGACAGTGGGTGTAGCATTATTATTGCACTGATTCTTTTTATTAAAGCATGTCAATCTCTGTGTTATTGAAGCCTGAAAACCCACCCAACTTCTGTATATGTGTCTGATGAATGACTTTAAAAATGCAGCACCGCCATTTGCTGTGATTCACCCAAAGGCTGTGGGGAGAATTTCTGTATAACTCAAATTCAGTCAACTCAGGTCAACAGCAAGTCCGGTCACAGTCAGCTGGATATTTTCCCTCATATTTTCCTCATGAATGAATGTTCCCCTTAAGGAAAGTACAGTAGGCAATGACCATGTGCACCTGAGGTGAAGATGATTATGTTCCAAAGAACAACAGGAAATAATGTGAACTGTAGCCTGTCATATTTGAAGTTGCAGTAAGCTGTAGAAGTCATGTCGAGGTGATATCCTCATTCTTACGAAGGCTGAATTTGTCACCAGACACCGTTCCACTCTAATGGGATGCTTAGAGAGTGAGTTCAGAGTCACTGCATTTTCATGGGACAGTCCTGCATCTCGTGCTTCTTCTTCCTAGTGTTACTCCCGCGCAATGGCAGGGTCCGCTTGTCGGCGGCACCCTCGTCTCTCTCTGGCTCGATCCAAGGCGTCTTCTGAGGCGACGTTCACGTGACGCATGTCTTCGGTAATCCGGTCCATCCATCTCTTCTTTGGTCGTCCGCGCGTCAGTCTCGGTACCGAATTTCATCACCGTATCATCGAAGCCGTCCCTCCCGTCCTGCAGCTTGTGGTTATATTGAAAAATGTAAATATATTTATATGAATATTTTAATATAAATAAATGAATGCATGTATTTCACATATATACATTTAAAATATTATTTACAAATATTATGAAATATTAAATATTTTATGAAAATATATAACCCTCAAATAAAAGTAGATTTATAAATATATTTTATATTATCTATATTGATTTATAAATGTATATTTTTTATAAATACATAGAGTAGCCTATCTATCTATCTATCTGTATGTCTGCCTGTCTATCTATCTATCTATCTATCTATCTATCTATCTATCTATCTATCTTACTGTTGATTAAATGTATATTTTTTTATAAATAGGCCTACATTATTATCTATAGGCCTATTCATTTTTAAATGTATTTTTATAAATACATACAGTATTGTCTATCTTTATTATTGATTTTTAAATGTATATTTTATAAATACAGTATATTGATTTATAATTTCTAAATATTTATAAATGTTTAATGTTTTATAAATATGACGTTTTTATCTATCTATCTATCTATCTATCTATCTATCTATCTATCTGCCTGCCTGCCTGCCTGCCTGTCTCTCTGTCTGTCTATTTTATTTATTTATTTATAAAATAATACATACACTGAACGATTAAGGATGTGCCTTTGCCCTTGTTTTGTGAACTCTGACTACAGAGGGGTGGTGTGAGTACATGTGTGTGTGTGTGTGTGTTTGGGTCAGGAAGCATTTGTGCTGTGGTGTAATTACAGTGTAGACACCAGCTGCTGCTTCTGCATTCCAACACACACTGATACTGCCAACGGAGGTCATGACACATCACACACAGCTTCCACCGTGACTGGTCCCTTACAAACACTAAACATGTTACCTGTGGCTGATGACGTTCATGCTTGAAAGGGTTTATTTAGCTCAAAGACCTTTCAGAATATTGATTTTGACATTTAACTCTTCACCAGTCCATATTTAGAGTAGGTTAGTTAGGATGGCTGATAGTAACTTTTGTAGTGTGTTTAAGTCATCGGCACTTACAAATCATGCTGTTTATCCCGCTGGGAGTCAGATGATTGAAGGTGTGACATTATGTATACACACATACACAAAAAGTAATCCGGTTCAGAAGTTCAGCTGAACTATGATCCTGCCTCAAGGGCATGATGGAACAATAAAGAGGGAAATAGGATGATACCGCATAGATTTAAAAGGAAATTTGATTGTTAGATCAAACAAGCTGAAAGGGAAAGAAAGACAACTGTTAGCATCGACTTCTTCAGCAGAGCAGAAACAAATTAAATTTTTGTTTTATTTGACTTTGTACATATATTTGTATATATTGCCCTTTTCCCCCTTTATTTGTATATGATCAAGGTCAAAGGTCAAGATCACAACAGAGTCACAAGTCACATGATTCCTTTAGGATTTCATGACAATTACTTCCTGCATCTTTTTACATCTGTTTCTTCTTAACTATAACCTTTCTTCATCCTACCTCTCTCACCACTCTCATCCTCTCAAATATATATCTTGCAGCCTTGACACTGAAGCACACTGTATGTTCTCCATCTGGTGTGTCTGTGTGCCCTTCGGCTGCTAGTCTTAAGGGTGTGTGTGTGTGTCAGTCCATGACAGATTCTTTTGTCAGTTTTATGTCCATACATGTGTGAAAGCTGCTTCCTCATTTGCTCAGTGACCTGAAAATCTTTCAAGCTGTTTGTATTGATAAGAGAGGCTGCATGTCTACTGCTGGTCGATTCAGGCACAGCTCTGCTTTATATAAACATTTTTTAAATGGAGCTGGTGGATGTCTCCGTGATGTCGTCATGGAGGAGTGGAAGAGGACTGTGAAGCTCTGGTGAACTCCATGCCCAAGAGGGTTAAGGCAGTGCTGGAAAATAATGGTGGCCACACAAAATATTGACACTTTGGGCCCAATTTGGACACTTTCACTTAGGGGTGTACTCATTTAACTTACTGACCCCAAACACAATGTTCACGCTCAACAATGTGCAAATAAAAACATAAAATCTCTTTATTGAACAGAGACATCTTAAACACTATATACCAGAGCTCCAAATGCACATTTCAGAATAGATACCATAAAAGATATCAAATTAACATGAGCACTACTCCACTAGACAAACATGAGCACGGTAACTACAAGTATTACAAGTATTGACACAACATGTATACACATATACTCCTAATTTGGAGAAAAAGTGCTGCTTGTTTTCTCCTTCCCTGTATTTAAACTGATCCCCCAGTTCACAGCGCAAAGATCATTTTTCACAGCTTACATTCATGATAAACACAAATAACTATGCATTAGTCACCTATTTACATGGTTTAAAGCAATATGTAACTTCTGTAAGTACTAGAGTACAGAGCCGCAAGGACAGCACTTATAGATAACTAGTCATTTTAATAGTACAGTGGCCTAGAAATTAGAAAGTGGCGTAATATTATTTTTTATTTAGTGAGCTATTTCTATTTACTTGAGAAAAAATATAAATAGAGCTTATTTGTGTTCCTACTTCATTTCATAAAACAAAAACAGGTTTTGTTTATATATCACATACAAGGCTGAGATGAAAGAATAAATGAATTTAAATGCATTTCTATTCTATTCTATTTTTTAGACGTGCACATGCACATTAAAATGGCTTGCTTTTTCAAACCTAACAGGCTTTTACACAGGCTTAAGTAACTTTTTCATGCATTCTAGTGGATATTTATCCTTTTCACAAATTCACTTAAAACAAGATTTCAAGACTTTGCATTATCTAATGAATGAGTCAAGTTCATCATTTCATCCATTTCCAGATGTTTTGCTTTACATAAACATCAGAAAGGAAACTGCATGATTGTACATGATTCCCAAAAGCAATTTGATGTCTATGTGTGGGCGTTCTATGTTGTACAGTGTCTAAATTATTATTTTTTTGGTCTATATATGCGTGGACTCCCTCCGGTTTCTCTCAACTCCGTGGGTTCTGTAGTTAAAAAACACGTGCAGTCCATTGACCGGATGCACGATTGGCACCGTCTGCATCCTTGGATATGTTTCTGTTGCCAAAGTGCAATCCACTGTGGCGAGCAACTCCACTGCAAGAGTTTTCAGCACAATCAAAGCTAGCTCTCGACCGATGCACCTCCTCACACCGCCTCCGAAAGGGACATAACTGAAGCGGTCGGTTTTGCTCTCATTTCGATCCGCGCAGAACCGGTCCGGGTCGAAGAGCTCTGGGTTCTGATACGCTTCTGCTGTCTCATGCGTGTCACGGATGCTGTACATGATGCTCCAGCCCTTCGGGATCTGATAACCCTGCAGATGCATAATATAGGAATTATTTCATTAGAGCACATTGCCTTCTAGACCTTTCTGAGACTTCAAAATATAAAAAGTAAATATAAAAATAAAATTTGTCATCTTAAATTTTTTTACACCATTTTTGTGTTCAGAACTATATATATAATGTAAGAATTGTAATTAATGTTTCTAATATACATACAAAATGCTGCTGAGAAAATCTAGCTATTAGCATGAACTAGCTTTTGCAGACAATGAATGCAATATCCAAAAATGGCATTTGCAGTACTTATTTTGGCCAAATACAAAAACCAAACCAAAACAAAAACACTTACGTTTAATTCAAATGTTTGCAGAACTGTCCTGTATCCCCCAGACACCGGTGGGAGGAACCGAAGCACCTCTCTGACCACACAGTCCAGGTAAGAAAGTTGATTCAGTTTCTCCAAACTCAGGTACGGGACATGGGTCCGAGAGCGACGCCCCTCTTCCTTGTCCCCTGCTTCAAAACACATTGTTTTATTTATCGCTGATGTCCACTCACTGGTACTCTTCTCAGCAGCATCGCTTTCCTCACTGATGACGTTACCATGGCAACGAGAGCGGCAGTATCCATGCACGTCGCCGATCAACCCCTCGCTTTCCAGCTCTGCTCTGGTGCGCTCACTCACATCTGGATGACGCAGCAGCTGCAGGATGAGGGATGTTGATGCGCTGGCAGTAGTGGAGTGAGCAGCAAAGATTAACTCTACTGCGGTTTCCTGAAATGCATTTTAATTTATTTAATTAGTAAACATGAATCCAAATGAAATCGAAAGGCAAAAATGAAATGCAATTAACAATTAGAATAGCAATTTATTTTGCATATATACACGGACAAGATTATTTTATTCGCTTATGTCAGAAACAGTGAATCTCTTTAAAAACTGGCTGTTGTTTTCACTTCATTGCATTGTTATAATTCATAAAAGTTGTACCCACTACTGGCGACTGACACTGTTACATATACTCGCTAATGCTGATTTTTACTCGCATTTGGCGCTGGGCGAGTGTTAGTTTTGGGCCCTGTATGTATATACTGTATGTATGTATATGTATATGTATATGTATATGTGTGTCTGTATATATACTGTATGTATATATATATATATATATATATATATAAAATACCTTGCTACGTGTACTGCGTTAGGCTAACGGAGACTTGTCATTTGCACTTATTTATTGTTGCTCTTTTGTTAGTTTTGATTGCTTCTGTTGTCCTCATTTGTAAGTCGCTTTGGATAAAAGCGTCTGCTAAATGACTAAATGTAAATGTAAATGTAAAATACACATACTCATACATTTTAGAAAAATTGACAAATTTGTCTCATGCTCACCAAGGATACATTTATTTGCTCAAAAATACAGTAAAAACAGTAATATAAATGTATATATAATAATGGTTATTATTATTATCAAAGCTGAAAACAGTTTTTTGCTGCTTAATATTTTTGTGAAAAACTTGATACATTTTTCAGAATTCTCTGATGAATAGAAAGTTCAAAAGAACAGCATTTTTTGTAATATAAATCTTTTGTAACATTATAAATGTCTTTACTGTCACTTTTGATCAGTTTAGTGCATCCTTGTTTAGTGCATCTTTGAAATAAGGTATTACTTTATTTTTTAAATATATTTTTTATAATATTTACAATATTATTGTTTTGCTGCATTTTTGATCAAATAAATGCCATCATGGAAGAGCGTTCTTTCAAAAACATTTGAAAATTTTTTGGCCGTTTTTTTTTTTTTTACAAATATATGTGTCTGTGGATGTATGTATAAATAAATAAATGAATAAATAAATGTAATTGGATCAAAACATTGTTGTGGGATCATCACCAGTGATGGAAGCAAAATATAATTCTACAAGATAAAATAATTAAAGCTAGGTAATAGTACAAAGATAGCACACAATAAATTTGGATTTGGCCTTCTAAGGTTTACCTTGAGTTCTTGCACTGTAAGCTCGTAGTCATCTTCCTTCGCACTGCTCAGCATATAGTCAAAAGCGTCACAATAATCACTGGTTTGCTGCTTTTTCAGTTTCTCCTCTATGATCTTCTCCATGGCAGAGTGCAGAATCTCACGGGCCCTGATTCCCTACAACAAAACAATAGATTATGTTCATGAATTAAAGTTCTCGAAAGTAGCCGAGATTTAGACATTCGTCTAGTGACTTGAAAATGTACTCTATTTTGCTTGCTCAAGCTGTGAAACAATGTGACTTTTAGCCTGTGGAAGGAAGATCGGAACTAGACTCATTCTCACCTTGCGCAGGCCGCTTATGGGGGTGTCAATAGGAAGAGAAAAGAGATTGTTCATGAG
The DNA here is from genome assembly GCF_001515625.1 of Sinocyclocheilus rhinocerous. Taxonomy (NCBI): domain Eukaryota; kingdom Metazoa; phylum Chordata; class Actinopteri; order Cypriniformes; family Cyprinidae; genus Sinocyclocheilus; species Sinocyclocheilus rhinocerous. The sequence continues at coordinate 281,557 of NW_015654491.1, forward strand.
CTGTTCAAAGGTTTTGGAGAGAGAAGTGATTTGCTGCTCCTCCAGGTGCAGACCGAGCAGGACTCGCACTGCGATGCGGAAAGTGAGTGACTTGGCTGCGGTGTAAACATCCACAGACCCGGTCTCGGCGCACCACTTAGCAATTTCAGACTTGACGACATCTTGAAGGTGGGTCAGATAGGCCTCCAGTGCTCCACGGCTAAACACTTTTGCAAGGATCTAGGAAGCGAATAGAAAACAAAATCGTATTGATCAAATGCTGAACTATTCATTGCAACATTAATGGCTGGAAATGAAATATTCATTTTTGTGAGCCTAAAGAAAACAGTAAAGTGTTCATCTTTACAGGGTTATTTATAGGAGAAATAAAGCAATTAATGGGTTAATATTTTCGATCAGATGCCTTTTTTTATTGAGACTTTCAAACAACAAGTCTTTCAGAGTGCATGCATTTCAGATACACTTACTTTTCTTTTCCTCTTGTGCAGGTCACCAACTGAGTTTACCAGAGTGTTGGGCCCCAGGATGATGCGTGTGCTCTGGGGCCACTGCGTGCACACCAGCGTGTGTTCACCCAGCAGAATCTTACGGATGTTTTCTGCACCAGTCACTCGGATGAGGGGTTTGCCCAAAAGGTGAGTTTTAAAAACATTTCCGTGGTTCTCGCGTCTGGAGATGTGAAAGCTGGATCCCTGTTACAACACAACAGAGTTTCATGTAAAATCTTTTATGCAATAAGTGGGTCCCCACTACTTTTGACCAATTCATTTCTAAGACTTTTCCAGTCATTTGTGACTATAAGTATTTTTCTGTCAGGACCACTATCGTCAAAGATGATTGACAATTAGCATACAGTTTGGATTGGCGGTATGGTTCCGTTCTGGGCAAGAACTCCCTGCGCATCCATGCAGCCTAGCATGGATGAGAGCAGGGAGAGCAGCGATAAGCCCCCCCCAGGACAGCAGCCGTGAAACCACAAGCAACAGCAGAGCCGGTAAGACAGCACCGGCAGCCGCCAGCAACGCGGAGACGAGGCAGATATCGTGCCCGAACATCTCCACCGATGATCAAAGCCAAAAAAAAAAAATGAAAAGAAAAGAAAAAAGAAAGAAAAGAATCCACGTGCGTGTTGTTCCAGTGATGAGATCTTCTTCTTGATGGAGCGCCTCCAAAAGTTGTGTGACACGCAAGAAGATCGCTTTACGCGCTCACCGGAAATCTAGGCATGGAATAAGAATTGGACATTATACGGGTTTAACATGGGTTTTATGAAGAGAGGAGATCTACCGTGCTGTCAGTCTCTCCAGCTTCCCAGAGAAGGACAAGAAACTGACAACTATTCCAAACAGTTTTACAAGCTGCATGCGCTGGCATGTCTTTCATCCGAGTTTATCCACCTTTTCTTGGGGTGCAACCCCTGGAACAGCCTTGCTCTCACCCACTTCGACTGTAAATCAGACTCGAAACGAACTTGAGATTATGGGAAGTTTGGAAACTAGCACACATTTGTGCTTATTACAGAAAATCTCTCTTAAACACGCTTCCTAGTAAATAAAACGTATAAAGTCTTTAAAAAAGTATAATATCATAGTATATAGCCTAGTACATGGTGTACATAAACATCAAACAACTTTTATTCTTTAGTTCTCTTATTCAGGTTTTATTCTCATTTGAAGAAATAGTGAAACATTAAGAGATTTAAATATCCGAAGAATCGTATACAGTGAAAAATGACTCTTGATAAGTAGATGGTTCTTTCTTAACCTAATAATCAATGAAGACACTTTATCGAATGGTGTAACAAATATCTATCTGTCAGATCTGTGGCTAAAACATGCAATCAGTAATCTAAAATAACATTATCTTAATAGCAGAGGTAATGGTGACCTTAAGTAAAACAGAGACAGACAATGAGTGTGTACTCACCTCAACACGAGTGTAAAATCATACCGAAGATATCCAGTGAAACGTCCAGATTCTTTCTAATAGGTGAACTATGAGTCTTCTGTGCATCTCGCGCGCTCTAGCTTTATAGGTATTGGCACATGTTTATGATCCACCTGCACCAGTGACGTGTGAGCAGTTTATTCTCTCTCTCTCTCTCTCTCTGATGGTTGAAGAGGTCGTGGATATATCACAGGGTATGGGAAATGTTCGTAGGTTCCACAGAGGGAATCAGAGAGAGAGAGAGAGAGAGAGAGAGAGAGAGAGAGAGAGATTGTGGGGGTTTTACTTATTGGTTACCTATTTCCTCATTAGAATTCCATTCGATCCACTTGTCATCATTTTCATGCACTGCATTTTAGGCAAGCATTCTAGTTTATAACGTCTAAAATCATCAAAATGTATTATTTCATCATTCATCATTACATCAAAAATGTTTTGTGTAAAAAAATTGTTATTCACTTAATTAGTTCAGATTTAATTATTTTCAGACAATCGAAAACAACATGATTAAATTTGTTTACAGAGAAGCTGCACAAAAACCTGTTTGGAGTTAAATCACTTTTCAAATATAGGCTAAATCTAAAATTTCCTTCGTTAGAACACGTGGAATTTAACCCGTGTGTGGATAATTCAGGTACTTCCAGAGGGCCAACTTTTTAAAAATAATAGGTAAATCAGTTTCTGAACGCAATAGTTTGACTTTCGTCTTGCTCAATTTTATTTTATTTTGTCGCCCCGAGAACATTTAACTTATCTTAAACAAAACTTAATTTTGTAACATATTTGTGATGTTTAAATCTATAAAAAAAATGTGTTAAATTATGTAACTTGTGTAGGCTATGTAGGCTATACTGTCCGATACAGACAGCGATATTTCAGTTTGAGAGCGTAAATATAGGCTAGGCTATTTATCGCAGTATGACTTTTAATGTAAACTTTAAAGATATTTCGCATCCCGACCTGAATTATAGCCAGGCTGCGCTAAATATAGGCTACACAGTCTAAAAGTTCAAGCTTTTTAAGATAATTATCAGGATGCGGTTAAATTTAGTTTATTTTGCGGTTCGTGTACAATAATTCTTACAAATGATTTCTATTATTATTACAATTATGCCTGTATTCATTTGCTCATTCTTCTCTGGCTGAAATCAGCAAAGCTTGCCGACATGTTATTGTTCCATTCAGTCATCACCCATCTGGTACACTGGGCTGTACAAAAAATAAATAAATAAATAAAATAAATAAATAAAAAATATATATACATACAGTCATGGTCAGAATTATTGGCACCCTTAGTAAATATGATCAAAGAAGGCTGTGAAAATAAATCTGCATTGTTAATCATTTTGATCTTTTATTAAAAAAATGCACATAAATCTAACCTTTCATTGGAGAATAAGAATTTAAAATGGGGGGAAATATCATTATGACATAAATGTTTTTCTCTAATACACATTGGACTTAATGGCACCCTTTTATTCAATGCTTTTTGAAACCTCCATTTGGCATAATAACACATAATAACAGCTCTGAGTTTTCTCCTATAATGCCTGATGAGGTTAGAGAGCACCTGACAAGAGATCAGAGACCTTTCCTTCATCCAGAATCTCTCCAGACCCTTCAGATTCCCAGCTCCATGATGGTGCTTCTCCTCTTCAGTTCACCACACTCATTTTCTATAGGGTTCAGCTCAGGGAACTGGAATGGCCATGGCAGAAGCTTGGTTTTGTGCCCAGTGACCCATTTTTGTGTTGTTTTTAAGGTTTGTTTTTGGATTATTGTCTGGTTGGAAGATCCAAACATGGCCCATTATAAGATTTCTAACAGAGTCAGTCACTTTTTGATTTTTTATCTGTTGGTATTTGATAGAATCCATGATGCCATGTATCTAAACAAGATGTCCAGGACCTCCAGCAGAAATATAGGCCCACGACATTAAAAATACAGCAGTATATTTCATTGTACACATGGGGTACTTTTTTACTCCTGTGTGCACCAAACCCATCTTGAGTGTTTGTTGCTAAAAAGCTAATTTTTTAGTTACATCTGACCATAGAAGCCAGTCCCATTTGAAGTTCCAGTCGTGTCTGACAACAGAATATGCAGGGGATTGTTTTTGGATGAGAGCATTTTCTTTTCTTGATTTTTTTTTCTTGAAACCCTCCCAAACAACATGTGGTGTAGGTGCTGTTTGATGTTTTTTTTATTTTTTTAAGGTTTTCTGACCCTGAGAGACTATTTTCTGCAATTCTCCAGCTGTGGTCCTTGGAGAGTCTTTAGCCACTCAAACTCTCCTCCTCACCGTGCATTAG
>NW_015654491.1:285885-298348 GCF_001515625.1 Sinocyclocheilus rhinocerous
TATATATATATATATATATATATATATATATATAGCATTTCAATAAATTACAAAAAAAATACATTAACACAAAAATCTACATTCAACATTTATAATATTATTAGCCTACATAGGTCATAAAACATTTATTTCATAAAGAAAAAGTTTACATAATTATATAGATTTCATTTTGAATAATATTGTCACATACAAACAGAAGAAAGTTGTGTAGCTAATTTTATTTAAAAGGATCTGTATAATTTCCCTCTGGTTAGTGTGATCTCAGGCCCTCTTAGAGCTGCTTTTGTTATTTCCAAGCTACATTTTTAAAACAGGTCAGAAGATGAAGTTGGCTAGTTTTCATTTGTCTTTCTTGAATGATTTCTGATGTTTAAAATATGTGAAATGTAAGGCCAGAGTGAGAAAGGACAGATAGAGAGGTACAGAAGACATTCCCTGTCTGGGGTGGTTGAACAAATCCTGTTATTAATTTTAACAACAGAGACTCAGAATACCAACTAAAGCTCAAAGTCAGGTTAAAGACATGCAAGGACTTGCCACATAGTCACATACTCATGGCCAGGTCTCCTCTCACATATATCTGCTACCAACAAATAAACATTCAGAGGCACTATATTATAAAATACACAAGGATCAGTGATTCATGGGTAATTAGGTTTCCCTCAATGCATAGATTTAAACATTCATCCAAGATTCAAACATCACTGCTATTTACTGTTTTCAAAATATCCAGATATATTTATGTTTATGTTCAGATAAGTACAGAATGAATGAAAATCGTGATAATTCAACACTCTTACTCCAGATGTCAAATACAAGATTAATCATCTGGCAAAGGCCAAACGAACCCTGTGCCATTTTTATATTAATTTTTATAGTAATTGTACTTCTACTGTACTCAGTTCTAATACATACTTTTATCTTATTCTTATTTGATAGATATTTTTTCCATACATATCGATCTTACAAAATTGATAAATCATAAGTAAATATTTCCATAAATTTACCCATCATTTGTCAGATGCCAAAGGATGACATCATCAAAGAAGTCACCAAAACCACATCACAACTACAGATAAATTAGAATGGAATTTTACCTGTGTGAAATTTATCATAATTAACATGAAACATGAAACTGTTGATGTTGACTAAGGCAATAATATCGTTTTGTTGATTTTTCCCCTAGCTAAAACAGACACACGAAGAGTGTAGCCTTTAATGACAATGCTGATCTTTGATATCAAAATGTTATTTGATTAACTTTGTGTAATGACACACAGTTGGAGGATCATTTTACTGTGGCTGTTTAGGTGATGTGCTGAAAATGTCCCTTTTTCTGTTCAGACTTGCTCTTAATGACAGATATAACCTATACTGTCTGCTTTCCAGACACACACACACACACACACACACACACACTCTTACCTTGCTAAAATGTTATATTGAGGCATCACATTGACTTATATTGAGATAAACGTTGAGATAAAAATTTCTGGTTTTTAAGGGTAATTTTCACCTGACAGATGGTAAAACAGACAAAACATGCCATAAACTTACATTAAAGGACAGACCCATAGGCACATCAAGGTACCAGAGTATGATACAGATTTGGGGGCTCTCTTTGCTAGTAAACAACCACCTAGCAACTACTCAAAATACCATAGCAACCACATACCTTAGCAACCTTGTAGCAACATGCTTAGAACAGCCCACAACCCCAGTGATCATGGAGAGTTTTTCAGGAAAATGTAACTTTACAAACTAACCCTAATGAAACCTTAAAGGGGTCATATGATACGATTTCAAGTTCCTCTTCAGGAACTCGAGCTGCGTCGAAAACGCTAGGGGAACGCCTTCTGCGACCCACGCTCTGAATCACATGTGAAATCAGTCCAATAGCTGAACGGGACGTCACGGCGGATGTAATGTTTTTTGAACCTTAAACCGCATAAACACATTTCATTACACCAAATACACCAAATAATGTCCCTTTTTAGCAACGTCATATGACCCCTTTAAAGTTGGCATGAAATAAATATGAGCCCACCTATTTTCTAAATGCATGTTATAGATTTTATTGTGAACAATTTATCCATGCATATGACATCATAGTTCTTAATCAAAATGTCATAATTCGATCTTCCAGTGAAACGACAGACTTCTTCAATCATTTAGTCCACATAAACCCTTCCCTTTTCTTAAAATCGACTGCAAGCTCACATTCAGATCAGAACCAAGTCTGCCCAACCATTTTTTTACAAAAAGTTTTTTACTCGGATTTACATCACAATATGGAAGAAAAGATCTTTCGCTATTTCCATTTCATCGTGGTTTTAAACCCTCAACCCAATATTTAGCATTTTTAAAAGTGAATACAGACTAATTTAGTGCCTACATTAATCATTTTCTCTTTGGTTAAAACCCTCAGTTTAGCTAGTTTCTAGAGATATTTTTCAGAATTTTTGATCCCAAAATATAGCTCAAACACATGCACACAAAGCATATATGTGACCCTGGACCACAAAACCAGTCTTAAGTCGCTGGGGTATATTTGTAGCAATAGCCAAAAATATATTGTATGGGTCAAAATTATTGATTTTTCTTTTATGCCAAAAATCGTTCATGCTAAACTGTTCAAACGTACTACTCCATTGATGTGGAATTTTAGGTGAAGAAGCGCACACACAAATTCTCACCAACACAGAGATACGCAGAAGGAGACACACACAACTGCGTTTTAAGTGGTCACCTTATCCCTCGCTCTCTAATGCTGCTCAATCATCAGCTCTCTGCCGCAGTTTCTGGACTCAGTGGAGGGGTCAGGGGGAGAGAAAGTGCCTCGGCCGATGATCAGAGGTACAGCCTCGTCTGTCAACGGTACAAAAAACCCTTCCTGTTGGACACAGAGACACCCCTCAGTGTGAACAGGCTCCATCAGATGCTATAATAAAGGAGTATGATAGTTAAAGAGAATGCTGTGAGATAATTATTAGGACTATATAAAGGACTATTAATAAAAGATAAAGAACACTGAAAAAGAAAGAGAGATGGAAGACAGTATTTCTTCACTTGCAGATATCTTTCAACACGGTAGTCTCCAAACACTCTTGAGTCTCTCTCTCACACACACACACACACACACACACACACACATACACACACAGAGACTAAGATGCATACTCGTCTCCTGGATGTCCTGCTTTGATTCTTAAGGGTTTTCCCCTCCTCTCAGACGCTGTCTGTCATCACTGTGTGTGTGTGTGTTTGAAAGAAAGACTTGAGACTTGGTTGGATATACTGTTGGGTCCGAAGTCTAAAAAAAGTCTCTAATTCTATGCAAAATTGTCAATTTTTTCATAATAAACATAACAATTGAAGTGAGAAGTTGGGCTGAAAAAATTACATGAATTTGAAATGTCTTTAATTTAGTTTGTCCCTCTTTTGCTTTAATGACAGAAGCACTTGAACTCACAAGTTTGTGTAAAAAACTAACGATCATGTTCTCCAGTATGATTTGAGATGATCCAAAAAGCATCTGACTGTCTGTACAGAGTCACATGACCAGTGTCACAAATATGCATATTTTGTTTTGACCTAGAAAGAGTGCAGAATCTGACATATTTCTCATTTAATGCCATACCGTATCTTTGTTTTCACATTTTCAAAATCCTAAAACATATTCAGGTTTAAATTAGATTTTGAGTCCCAGATTTTCGAATCTCACTGTATGCGTACGTGTGAATTGAAGGAAGCGCATTGAGCCCCTGGGGCCATGATGGAGGTTTTTAGATGTGTAACAACTTCTGACCACCCGACTGACTTCCTTATCTGTCAGAGGGGTGTGACGCTGAGCGGGTATCAGGTTCTGTTCTGGGTGTCGCCCCATGACCTCACACGCTGACCCCTGAGACCTACACTTCCTCCCGCCGCTATAGTGACATGGCAATAACACAATACCGCGATTCATCTTTTTTGTTTTGTTTTGTTTTTTTAGAATATTGAATAGTTGAAAGTTTAATTATTCAAAATCTAGGTAGTAAACTAAACCTGGGTGATCAGGTCATGTATCACCCTGAAATGGTTTATTTTGTGATAATGACCAGCTGACTGTACATAATTTTGCTTATTAGGCTGATTATCACATTAGATAAATGGACAGGAATTATGGCTGTGAATAGAAATAATTTATTACATAATAATTAATTACATGAACAAGACCACAGAAAACTAGCATAGTTAAATAGGACATTGGTTGCCTGGGACATCGATCAATTATACAGTTTAGTGGACAAAAAACAGTAAAATTGTAATATTATTCAATATTATTACAATTCCAAATACCTGTTCTCTATTTGAATATATTTTAATATGTAATTTATTCCTGTGAAGCCAAAGCTATATTGTCAGGAGCCATTACTTCAGTCTTCAGTGTCACATGATAAATCATTCTAATATGCTGATTTGGTGCCATGTTGCTTAATATTTTTTGCTGATGTTTTGGCATCTGCATCCATTATAAAGGAATTTATAGAGATTTTAACATCAGGAAGACACTTCCCTTTCCCCGAGGTCATAATGACATGGTCGCTGTGCTCCAGGATAGGATCTCCCTCTCTTCTCACACTCGACAATGGCAATTTGAAGAGGCACCCTGTTTACACTCTTAGACACCAACAATCTATATATGTGTGTGTGAGATCCATTAGCCATGTGGAGCTCACCTCAGGCAGTGATTAAGAGGTCAAATGCACCTCAGTACAAAAAGGATAGACAGACAGAGGGATAGAAGAGAGGAAAGAGGAGGACAAAGACTTTAAAAGGTCCTCAAATGGCTTTTTAAAGCTTGCTTTCAAAAGGTGTTTCAGTCAAAAGGCCTGAATCCATTAAAGCTATCTGCTTTCCCTCTACTCACCTGCTCTTGCTGTGTCTTCAGGCCTAAGGCATCAAAAAGGCTCTTCGAATAAACAACAACAGTATCAGGCAGAGTAGATTGGTGGTTCTCAACTGTTTTTCTTCAGGACTGTATTCAGTGCAGTTTTTGAGGGTGAAGGTCCATGTTAGCATTTACGTAAATTTGACTAGCACCAAAATACCATAGTCTAACTAGGATGGACAGACAACAAAAGATATGGGATACTACAGTTAACTAAAACTAAAACCATAAAAAGGTACTTGAACTTTTACTGAAATAAAATAAAATATAAAATAACTTTTTTTTTCAGTTAGTTGCCAAGGCAACATTTATAATTTGTATTTAGTTTAACAATGTACCAAAATAGCTAAAACTAAAAGTGAAATAAAAATTAATAAAAACTATATACACAAATAAAATAAAAAAACTACCACTAAAAATGACAAAACCACACAATAAAATTACTAAAATTTTAACTAAAATTAAAATGGAAATGGAAAATATAAAAACTAATTGAAAATATTAATAAAAACTATAGCTGATACTAAAATAACACTGATGGAAAGCATTTTTCCCCCTTTTAAAAATTCATAAACCCGTTTCTTCATAAGCCCTCAATTATAAGGTTACTTGCATCTTGTTATTTGCATATAAAACCTGTGACCCTCCAGTTGAGCACCACTGTGAAAGAAAGAAAGGACTTGACTTATACTCATAAGCAGATCACATATCATAGCTTGACTTGGAAATGGGAAATGCACACATCCACACACATTTATCATATATAAGACAAAATACATTGTTGGAATGTCTAATGTTCCAGCTGTCTGAACATTCACCCTTAGCTACAGTAGGAGGTACCCAAGAATATATCACACAAGCCTCTGCACAGACACACACTGTCTGGAATGTGTTTCTGACGGGAGTGAATTTGATGTCTGTCCAACCCCCTACACTCCAGCCTACTTTACCTATGCACCCCATGTTCTGTCTTTCTGTCTGTCTTTGTACATATAGATTTACTGAAAGTTAAATCCAAACATGCAGCACATTTTTGCCCAAAGCTGGTACTGATATAAACACTTTACAGCACAGAAATGTCAAATAAGTTCTTCCATTATTGTTTTCTCACATTAAGGATGTAAAAATAATAGTCAAATAGGTCTATAGAAAACTAGATGAATTTTCATGTGTGCGTGTGTGTATGTGTGTGTGTGTGTGTGTGTGTGTGTGTATTTATATACAAGTATACACACATATATTCAAGAAGTAAGTAAAAATAATATTTATATACAAACACACTTTATATAACTTACTTTCATGCCTGGAAAGTTTCCTGTGGTGAATGACAGGGCTGGACTGCAATAAAAAACTCGATTCAGTTTAACCATACAGATCATTTGAAAGACACTACTTAAGTAAAATGTAGAATAAGTGAAGAAATAAACATACCTCTGGTATTTCTTCAACATGGTAATTGTTTTAATTGCCTGTGTGAAAATAGTTAAAGATCATTTGAGCTTTAACACAACCAATTATACAGGATTTCTTAATGTTTTGATAGAAGATCTCTACTGAATTGAACACACCTGAGATATCCTTTTTAACATGACATCAGACTATATAACATATTTCCCTCATGAATCACCAACAGAGAAGTTTATTCGAACTTGTTAATGTTTATAGAATGACTGTGAATGACTTGTTTCATCATCATATGCTTTTTAATTCATGGGAAAAAACTGAGCTGTTTTTGGGTTTGATTGGTCAGAGAGAGAAAACTCAGTATCGGATATGTGAAAGTCAGGAAGAAACCTATAGAAAGGTACACACACACACACACACAACCCCCACCGCGGTCACCTTTAAGCCCTCTCCATGACCATCAATATGAAAGAGAAAAGGAAGGAAGTTTTTAAAGGAAAAGCAGTGGGAGGGGGGACCGCAGCTCATTTTAAACCACAGTCCTGGGCTGGCCTGACTTAATGAATATGTCGTTGTACTCTAATGGATTGAGTTAAAGGGGTCTGTGTGGTCCCCCCCACCCCTGTAATCTGATCACAGCTAACTGGATTTATCTGCTGTCCTTTCACATTCAAACTCACATTACACACATGTGGCCCCCTGTTACAGAGACAGATGAATGAGCTTCTTCGGAATGAGAGTCAATCGAAGGCAGATCAGCATCTTGGATCTGAGGATGAAGGGCCGTTCCACACGGAGCTAATCAGCTTCATTCGGATGCTCTCTGTAAAATCCTTAACCATGCTTTGACTGATCCATTATACTTGCATCTGTGGCATAGAGAATGAACACACAGGGAAGAAAGAGGCACTTAGATTCACTGATTCATGGACTGATCAACCTTGGGTTCCAATTAGAACCAAATGGTGTTTTAGATTCTGATGTCATAGGGGAGTGTTTTTTTTTTAAAGTTCCACAAAAACTTTTTATTGTAGTTCTTATGCTACTTATTTGCAGTTCATTAGAAAAACATATGAAGAGCTCAGATTCAAAATATGCAAAAACCTTTTTATCAGGCTCCTATATTTAAGTTCAGTTATTTCACTTTAATAGCATAGAAAAGGACCTATACATTGCCATTAAAGTAAAATTACTGATAAAAATGCAAATTTTAGATGAAAATTTCAGATGGCACTTAGAGGCTTTTGCATCTGAAGTCTTCATATATTTGCTATCAAGAATCCAGAAACGAATATGGCAATTTGAAGAACCAGAATGAAGCATTAAGTTCTAAAAAGCCCTATAGCAATATGTTTGTAATGATTTTTTTATGTGTTTGAAAGAAACCTCTTATGCTCACCAAGGCTGCATTTATTTGATCAAAATACAGCAAAAAACAGTTATATTGTGACATATTACTACAATTTAAAATAACCATTTTCTATTTTATTATATCTTAAAATATAATTTATTCCTGTGATGGCAAGGTTGAATTTTCAGCAAACATTACTCCAGTCTTCAGTGTCACATGATCCTTCAGAAATCATTCTATATTGATTTGGTGCCCAAGTAACATTTCTTATTATTATCAATGCTGAGAACAGCTGAACAGAAAGAAAAGACGTAGTTATAAAAAGAAAAGAAGTTAAAAATGTTTTCCATGGTAGTGTATTACATTTTATATATTAAATAAATATAAATATATAAGACAATTGTAACCTAAAATCTTGATATTTAATTAAAAAATATCCAGACATTGCACTGACATTTGCACTTTTCCAAACTCTCAGATATGAGCAATTTAGTTTTTTTTTTTTAGTAAACCTCCAGCTACAGTTTAGACTACAGCTGCCATATCTATTCTAATGGCTGACCTAAGTTTCACTGTGCTGAGTGAATGTTATTCTGAAAGGAACACTCCACCCCCTGTCTGTCAATGCATGAGGTTCCCGGTACTCTCCTTAGCTACCAAACCATTAGCAGTGCAGACAGGTCAGGTTCCCCAAAAACCCTGCTGACTCAGTCGCCCTATTCAGACAGAAGCTCAAAAGCTATTTAAAAACCAACAAAACAATTACTGCAAGACATACATTTAAAAGAGAAACGCTCAACAGGGGGTCACACACACGCACCCATTCAACACATTCCTCTTGCTTTCACACTTTCTCTCTTTTTGGTTAAAGGATTAATTTGCTGCAAGATGAAAATTCTGTCATCATTTACTCACCCTCACAATGTTCCAAACCTGCATTATTTATTGTGTGGAACAACAAGAAGAACAAAATAACGTCATAAAGTGAAATCCTTCAAACTTCAAAAAGGATACAAAAGCACAATAACAACACCTGAAGCTGAATATGATAACTTTCTGTGACAAACATCATCACTGACAATCTTTCTCTCAGCTGCATTGTTTACCGCTGTGATTGGATCATTGAATCAAAACTCAAGAACGAGATCAGTCCAATTCATGAATGAATCATTCAGACTGGTTTTGTGAACTGGATAAACCAATTTATTGAAAATTCCTGACTTAAAATAAAAATTCATTCACAAATCAGACATCACTACTTTTCTCATGAACTCTAAATGTGCAGTCACATTTTCGGTGAATTTTTGCGGGCTAAAACGTCCATTGTCTGTTGACAATGTATTGTGTATTAGAATGTATTATTCTCGATGTATTGAGAAGTCAATCTCAAACCAATCAGCTGAATTTGTGTGGCCAACTTGAACCTCTTGCGAAACACTTTCATCATTACATAAAATTCCATATTGCGTGGATTCCCATGGAAATTATTGGATTTCACAAATGAAAATTTGCTGAATAACATGACCAGTGAATAACAGCTTCAATTTTGTTCTATTTGTCACACAAAGTTATTGTGTGATTTCAGACTTGGAATATAGATAATGAGTCATATGGACCACTTTTATGATACCTTTATGGTGTTTTTTTTTCTTCTTTTTTTTTCATATTAGAGCTTGACAACTCCATTCACTTTCATTATATTTCAAAGACTGGCCATATTATTCAAAAAAAAAAAATTAATAAAAAAAAATAAAAAAATCACCTTTTGTGTTCAATGTAAGACAAAGACTTATGGGTTTGAGCAAGTAAATGATTTTTGCGTGAACTATTCCTTTGAAGAAGAAAGAATAATGGACTATAATTTAAGGATAGAGAGAGTGAGGACATGCAAGAGTTGAGAGAGCATTACACAACTTGTTTTCCCTGGTTAAATGGCATACAGTCTGAGAGTGTGGCAGGCCGGCTTTTATTCTCTGTGTCAGTGTCACTCAGTATGATTTATGGCAGTTATTCAGACTTAGGGAACCCCCAGACTCAGATATATGACTACAGCTGGCTAATTACTTTAGCATTGATGTACCAAGTGCCTGGTGCATTGACAGGGCAAAGTACGGGAAGGAGGGGGGTCTCTCAATACACCATCAATCCTCATAGTCAGGCTGTCAATCAAACTCTGTTGGGGGGCAGATGGAGGGCGGGCTTTTTTCAGCTGGGGGTCGACTGGAGGTCCCAGTCACAGAATGGCCTGATTCTAAATGATTGACATCTTAGAGAAGGGATAAAGGGTGCGTTGGTGACCTTGTGTGTGTGTGTGTGTGTGTGTGTGTGTGTGTGTGTGTGTGTACGTGTGTTTTAGGTCTCAATATGGTACGATATACACCTGTCAATCTTGCAAGCAAACAATGACCAGCAGGAACATCTTTCCATTTTTTTTTTTGGCTCTCACACTCATGCACACAACTGCAGGAGGTCGAAAGCGCTCTCTACTCCACCCATTCACAGCCTTCAATGATTAAGTGTAAATGAACACGCTGTGTTTCTATGTGTGTACATGCACCTGTGAGAGTATCACTAGCATTGCCAAAGGTGTCAAGCCCTATAGACGTATATAGTGCCCTATTCAACTGCAGGCCACTCAGGTGAGAAACTATACCTATCACCTGTACTGCTTCATAGCAAACAAGACTTGATGTGTATCTCCTCTCGCCTAAAAACCACAGTTCTCACGAACTGTCTGCGAGAGGCCCGCTATCAGTTAGACAGGTGTGCCAGGGTGTGCCAGCATTTAATGCCCGGCTGTCTCGATGCTTAAGCCTCCGGCTCAGACTATATAGTCTTCATCAAGTGTTAGTGGGGTTAAGGTCATAGCAATGTATGCATTTTTTATAGAAGTTGTACAGTATGATTACACTCACCATGCTAGTTTTAAATGAGCACAACAGACGGAAAACTGGAGCATTGTGTGTAATGTATTGAGTCATACAAGCTTATTTGTAGCAATGTTTTTGAAGAACAGCTGAGCAATGATTTGATGGATATTAACCCTGTAAAGCCTACTGTATCATATTTGATACACACATTTCTAAAGCCTCTAAATTGTCAACATGATTAAAACATTGAAACAAGTAGCTTGACTACGTAAAAAGCACTGCAGCACTGCAGCTCTAGTATAACTGTGCATGTAATCATACTTATTTAATGGTTGATACATGCACTTCTCAGTATGATCTTAAACCTAAGAATGTTAATGTGAAACTTGAGAGTTGGAAAGGGTTTATTGAAATTGTGTGTACAACAAAACTGTACCTTTAGCTCATTCTGGTGTCAAATGTGTCTTATCAGTGAGATGAAACTCCTGTTGGTCCTGGAGCAGCAGGGGGTTCATTATACTCACAGATAAACTGCTACATGCTCATTAGGCTAAACAAACTGAAGCGAATTTAACCCTCCTGACTTCATCTGTGATGAGTGTGAAAGTATGGGTTTGTGTGTTAGAATTGGATTAGAAATTGAGCTTGTGTAAAGAAAGGCGTTAGACAGAATTTAAGTGACACCACTTCTGTTTGCTGTAAGACTGATGGAGGGAGAGAGACAAAGAGGAACCTGAACTGGAGAGTAAAGGCCTGGTCATGTCAAGAGCAAAGTGACCATCAGTTAGACGTGGATATAGTTGTTCCAAAATCATCAGGCCATTATACTTTTTAGGGAAAAAAACATCAAATCAATCTAATAGATTGGACGTTGTAAAAAAAATTTAAGTATAAAAATGTTAAGTTAAATATATATATACACTGCAGTTCAAAAGTAGCAAGGAGGCATTCAATTGAAAAGTGATAATAAAGGCATGTATAATGTTATAATGTCTGCTGAATATAATGTGTAATGGTATAATGGCTGCTGAAAGTTCAGCTTTGCCATCACAGGAACACATTTTAAAATATATTAAAATAGAAAACTCCAATTTTAAACTCTAATAATATTTCACAGTTTTACTGTAATTTTGATTCAGTAAATGCTGCCTTGGTGATTATAAGAGACTTCTTTCAAAAACAGCTTCTGAATGGTAGTATATATTTGTTGCCAATTCCAACAATTTAATGTTATGGACACATAACAAAAAAGCTATAATCATTCTTTTTTTTTTCAATCAATCATTTTTTTAGCTATATTTTTTTAAAAGGAAAAAAGATCTATAGAATATTAATCTAATTGTAAATATGCCATCATTTTTAGTACTGTGAAAATTTGTGCTTTGTGAAATGGATGCTTGCAACGTTTTCTGATTTCTTGCCATTTCTATCAATCTCTAACATACACATACACTGGAAAACAATCATTAAATGTGTCACATCAGCAGAATAACCTCATCAATCTTACCTCATCATTCATTTCTCTGTCCTCACCCCAATAACCCTTGCTCCTTGACCCCGGTTCTTTGACGGTATCCTAAAGTCATCAAAACTGAGGTTCCTTACATCAGCAGAGCTTGAGTAAAACCCACCAGAGCAACAAATATAACATGCTCACCCTGTTACCGCCCAGCAAACACTAACAAAGACACCCAACACAGATTGCATCACTATTTTCTGCTTAGATTTTACAGACAATCTAGAGAGGCGGACAGTAACTAAGTACATTTACTTGAGTACTGTACTTAAGTACACTTTTTGAGTATCTGTACTTTACTTGAGTATTATTTTTTTGGGAACTTATGACTTTAACTTAACTACATTTGAAAGACAAATATTGTACTTTTCACTCCACTACATTTCTAT
>NW_015654491.1:298960-329636 GCF_001515625.1 Sinocyclocheilus rhinocerous
CTCTTTATTTCAAAGATACTACAAGCTAGTCAGTGTATTCGGTAGGTGTAATGTATTCTAAGTTGCTTCAGAAGTATTGCAAGTATTACGTACAGCAATAAAACATTGACATAAAAAAGGAAATTTACTTTTGGTACTTAAGTACTTTTAAAAGCAAGTACTTCTGTACTTTTACTTAAGTAAAAATCTGTCTTTACAACTTTCACTTGTAATGGAGTAATATTTGACCAGCAGTATCTGTACTTTCACTCAAGTAATTGAGTTGAGTACTTTGTCCGCCTCTACATAATACATTTTAAAACAATTGAGATTTTCCCTGGCATAGAAAAAATGGTGTAACTATTTGGCATCTGTTGGATCATTGGTATTAAAGCATGGCTGAGCATATGTTGCTAAAATAAACTGTGACAACAAAGATCTAGTGAGACAGAATCAAGCCGTGGATTAACAACACTTAAATGATTATATTAGATATGCTGTATACACAAACCCTCACGAGCGAACAGTCCACCCACACGCACACGTATTAAGCTCCTGACAGTGCTGTCATTTGGCACGGTACCAGTGTTTCCACAGCTTTGTGGTCGACTGAATTTCAAAAACATCCTCACCGCCCTCCCCTCCTTACCTGTGCGTACCTGACTCTAACCTCTGCTCTCACTCCAACACTACTGCCTTTAATTACACTAATTACAAGCAATTACACGACACTACTCATGCCTGCCTCAAGGCCTGTTTCCTTCTCTCACTGCACTGTGCG
The DNA here is from genome assembly GCF_001515625.1 of Sinocyclocheilus rhinocerous. Classification (NCBI taxonomy): domain Eukaryota; kingdom Metazoa; phylum Chordata; class Actinopteri; order Cypriniformes; family Cyprinidae; genus Sinocyclocheilus; species Sinocyclocheilus rhinocerous. The sequence goes on from NW_015654491.1 coordinate 299,721, forward strand.
ATTCTGAGGATCTCTATGTAACAACAGAAGATAATGGCGTATTCTGGTGAGAGCTCACTATTTAAACAGTGCACTTGTCACGGACTGTTTGAATAAGTTTGAATAAAAAACACAATTGCGGAACTGCTGTCACAGGGAAGGTTGTTTGTGCTGTACAGATCTGGATTTCAAAAGGGTGGAGGATGAAGTCTGACAGGATCATTTCCACAAACCAATTATCTATTGCAGATAATGTGGTCTGACAACTGTTGAACTGTTTTAGGGAAATTTTCTAGACTGTAAATTTTTTTTTTCTTTATCACAAATTATTATCGATGACAACACCAGTCAAATTAGCTGGAAAAGTGTGTTGTTTTATTCAGTGGTTTTTCTATGTAATCTACAGCGTCCTTCACCAGAGTTAAAGCTAAGCATGCTTATCCTGTCTTAACATGGCAGGAGGTGAGTGAGCTGATAATCATTCAACATTCTCACACACACCGGCTCAGCTTTTTTGAGGGGTTTCTCACCCACAGCTGGTAGTTAAGGGGCTTCTTGCCTCAGTTGTGGTAAATATTTACTGAGGGTTAATTGGTTGGTCATTGTGGAAGGTGTAATTGTGGGATTGATTTTCATTCAGATCTGTGTGATTGTCTAAGTGTGCACCGTGGCCTGTAGGGAGCTCCACAGGAATAGCTGATGTCTTGACTTCTGCATAGATAAAATCTGCTGATACGGTCAACCCAGATCCAGTACTCCCTCATTTAATGCAATTAAACATTTGCAAAATTAGCCTAATTGGTCAACTGCACTTTTTTTAGGACAAGAGGTTGTGGTCTAGGATGGAGAGAAGAGAATTGAGATAACTAATCAATCAATAAGGGCTGAAAGGGTTACATTTAAGAGTCGTATGAGCGTAAACATGAATTCATTTAATTCACAGAGTTATAAAAAAAGTTATGTCAGCAATTATAATTCTAAGCAAATATGTTTGTTAATGCAACAAAAAATTAATATACTTATATAAATATAATTGTATTTATTTTTTATTAATAAATAAATAATATTTATTAATAAATCAAAAATAATATATATATTTTTGTGTTTAAAACATGTTGTGTTGCCAATTATAATCAGTTTATATTATAATCATACATTACAATATAATTATAATCAGTATATATATATATATATATATATATATATATATACACACACATACAGTATATATATATACAGTATATATGTATGTATGTGTGTGTGTGTGTGTGTTTGTGTGTCTGCAAAATATTAATTATTTGACCAAAATAAGAGGGATCATACAAAATGCATGTTATTTTTTTTTTAGTACTGAATTGAATAAGATGTTTCACATAAAAGACATTTACATATTAGTCCACAAGAGAAAATAATAGTTGAATTTACAAAAATGACCCCATTCAAAAGTTTGCATATGCTTGATTCTTAATACGGTGTTGTTACCTGGATGATCCACAGCATTTTTTTTTTTTGTGATAGTTGTTCATGAGTCCCTTGTTTGACCCAAACAGTTAATCTTCCTGCTGTTCTTCAGAAAAATCCTTCAGGTCACACAAATTCTTTGGTTTCCCAGCATATTTTGCGTATTTGAACCCTTTCCAACAATAACTTTGATTTTGATTTATGATTTTGAGATCCATCTTTGAACACTGAGGACAACTGAGGGACTGACTCGCAACTATTACAAAAGCTTCAAACGCTCACTGATGCTCCAGAAGGAAACATGATGCATTAAGAGCCTGGAGGAGAAAAAGTTTTTTTTCTTCTTCAAATGTTGTCTTCTGGGAAACATGCAAGTATCTTCTGTAGCTTCTGAAGGGCAGTACTAAATGAAAAAAATATATGATATTTAGGCAAAATAAGAAAAATGTACACATCTTCATTCTGTTCAAAAGTTTACACCCCTGTATATTAACGCATGTTTTTTCCTTCTGGAGCATCAGTGAGTGTTTGAACCTTTTGTAATAGTTGGATGTAAGTCCCTCAGTTGTCCTCAGTGTGAATAGATGGAACCTTAAAATCATATAGTCATTGTTGTGAGTATTATTTATGGTAATACTCAACAAAACTTTGCACCACCTCACAAGACAACACAAGAAACACTTAGCAAGAAAAACTATTGGAGATTCTTTCCCCAGGCATGAGCTAGCATGCTGAGGCTGCTAGGGTCGCACTTCCATATACACCAAGCGAACATCAAGACATTTAGACAACAGACATTTCAGCATCCAACTGATGTTTACTCAATATAGCTAATGTATTTCTGTTGAGAAATATGTTTATACTCAAGAGAAGTATGAGATTAAAAATAAAAGGTTGTTTTGATAATGAAAAATATGCTGAAACTATTTTTGTTCTGTACATGTTAGATTATGAAAGTTCTTTGGCAAAGAGGATGATGTATATACACACATAGATGCAGTCAAGACATGCAGAGCTGTCAAATAACATGACTCAGGATCAGGAATGTCCGGAATGGAATACTAGTGTACTGCTAACTGCACAATATACACTGTATACTGCCAACTCATATTTAAAGAATAGTATGTAAAACATCATTGTGCATTGTGTAACAATAAACATTTCAAACTGTAGAATGCTACATTGTCACATGACCTCATCGTGACGCATATTTTATTCTGCAAAAAACACAATCTTTTTTCATAGAAATAAACAGTCTCTGGTTCATTTATCACAAAGCAAATGAAAAATTAAATAAAGTTCATTGCACATGTTCTAAAATGTAGCAAGTCTGTCTTCCATGTATTCAAATACTGTGCACAGTATACAGTGCATACTGCTCACTGCAAAAATAGGTATGCAGGTGTGAAGTTAATATCTTTGACCTATGTTTTTTTTTTTGACAGAAACCTATTATTTTCATATTGTATTTATTTGATGTATATTATGCAGACGTTTGTGTATATTTGTTGTTTTGTTACTATGATTTCCACGTCCGTCTGAATGATCTCTCAGCATGAATGAGATATATAAATATATATAATAATATATAAAAAAAATGTATAACATCACTTGTTGTATAATTACATATTACATTTCTATTATATAAAGTGCCATATTTGAATAATAGAAAGGAAATATATAAGTGAAATTGAATTAGAATAGGAATAGAATAGAATTGCAATTCCAGTATATATATACTGAGAAATAATATTAAAAAGTTATATATATATATATATATATATATATATATATATCAATCACATCACTTTTTTAATATTATTTCTTTTAGATAACTATAAAGTGTTTGTGTATATTTGTTGTTTTGTTACTATGATTTCCACGTCCGTCTGAATGATCTCTCAGCATGAATACAGTATATCCTGTGAACATTAAAAGTAGGTTCTCTGCTTCCTAGTTCTCCATTACCGCCTTTTTTGGAAAATACTGGATTTGTGCAATCATCACTGCTTTAGCCGTATTTAATTAGTGAGAGGTCAGAGGTCAGTCTGGTCTCAGCTAGTCTTGACGGGGGGTTAGACTGAGTCTATTCAGAGTGTGTTTAGTTAGACTGAGATGACGGACATCTGTCCCGCCCTATGGCTTTAGTTATGACATAGTGGAGGGGGCCTGCTGGGGGTATATATATACTTTTAGATAACTATAAAGTGCTATATTTGAATAAGATATAAGATTTATAACATATGTTATTTAATTGATTTTTATTTTTAGATGTGTAATTTTCAAAGATTTGCACACACCTAAAATGTGCACATATTACTATGTATATTGCATAGTGTTATACATAAATTATACCAATTCCTTTTCCAAAAATTTCTCATACAACTTTATATTGCCTTATAATCTTACTTTTTATTGTGTACTTGTATTCTTATATAAATGCACCTGAATCTAAATCTTCAACACATTTGAATGCCAGCTGTGAAGCTCTATTGTACTGTTGCGCATTTGACAAATAAATGGACTTCTTATTTAAACATACACATATTGGACATAACAAACACACATACCTCTTGTGTCTCTAGCATTGCACAACAGGGGAGCACGCTGCAGACTAATTACCTGGTGCTGAAAGATACAGAATTGCCCCAGGATGCAACATACATGCACACAAACATAATATTTTTGGCATGAGAGAAGCATGCAGTGAAATTAGGTAATTTAGCAGAGCACACATGGGTCAGATGTGGGAACATGCGTCCTCAAACATGATTTAATCCCAGTACCACACACAGACACAGACAGCAGGCCCCTATGTCATTATGTGTGTGTTAGTTTGTTAGCATCAGTGCATGAGTGTGCATTAATATGTCTAGAATGTGTACATGTTGAATAGCATGTCAGCCTTGCTTTGAGCACAAGCCGAACGGGGCACTGAAGTGTGTGATAGGTCAGATGCCACACTGAGAGACTGAGTGAAAACGTGCCATAGAGAGAAAGAAAGAATGAATAAAGGAGAGGTGGGGGAGAGGGACATTTGGAGAGAGAAAGATTTAAAGAAAGAAAAGGCGGAAGAATGTCCTCTCAAATCTCAGATGTTCTGTTCCGCACTGTTGCACTCATGCATTAGTATTGTATACCGGATGTTGAGGAGCTTGTTACCGTAGAGGTAACCGTAGTGACTACAGGTTTGCCTGGTGGTCTCAAACAGGTCTTTTTACCTAGTAGCAGGTGGTCAGAAAGTATATAGTAGCAACTAAGGAAGGACTCAATGATGGAGAAAAATTGTTTAAATATCATGCCTCAGACCAGTGGTGTAAAACTGGAGTTTGGTTAGCAACTGCATAGAAATGACCTGGCAACCACTAACTGCATAGAAATGTGCTGAAACACTCAGAACACCTTAGCAACTGTATAGCAACACCCTGGCGTTTTGCATGGAGGAAAATGCCAGGGTATTGTTTACAATAAAGTGAAATATTCTGTGTGACTGGAGAAACTAATATTCATTATTAAATCATTAAATCCATAATTATTGCATTTACATTTATTCATTTAGCACACACTTTTATTGGATGAGCAAATTCAAATAAATAGGGTCTAAGACAGAGGGTGTTCTAGGTGCTTGCTATATGATTATGACTTTTAAAAACCCTTATAAAATCCCCAGTGAATCAGTTTACATTTTCAGCTTCACTGTGAAAAAGTCTCAGTAATAACCAAATCCTTGGCAATCAGAAGAAATACTTTATCAGTGTTGCTTATATTAAACACTTGTGAAACCACCAATTACTTTCTGTCACAACAGATATATAGACTTGAATTTAGACTTGATTTAGTCTCTTTTTTCCATCAGACGACTCAGATTCTATTTCAAGTTAAAACAATAGCTGCCTGTGGTTGTAATCTAAATTGAATCTGCACTGAGCCTTCTTTGACCTCTGTTGGATCAGACTCGCTAAGCGTTAAGCAAGAGTTCATCACCTCATACACACGTCTCTCAACCTGTCAACTCTGCAGAGACGCTGAGGAATTATTTACGTTGGGAAAAAGCCCATATGAGAGAGACAGAGAGTGTGTGTTAGAGACTGAAGTTTAAAGGAAAAGAAGGAAGGAGACAGGAGATGAATAACAGGAGTGAATGACAGAAAGAACGGGAAGGAAGGAAAGACCAGGAAAGTTGAATAAGGGCCCATGCGAGGGTCACAAGTTGGCATGTGTCAAATCTAACTGAAATCTAAGACTTCTGGGGACACGTACACAAACACACTTCATCAATGTTGATCTATAAAACACACACACACACACACGCACACACACACACACACGTTTGTTTTTGAGAATTGTGGGGACATTCCATAGGCGTAATGGTTTTTTATACTGTACAAACTGTATTTTCTATCGCACTATACCAACCCTACACCTAACCCTACCCCTTACAGGTAACTTTGTGCATTTTTACTTTCTCAAAAAAACTCATTCTGTATGATTTATAAGCCTTTTGAAATATAGGGACATGGGGCAATGTCCTCATAAATCACCTTCTCCTTGTAATACCTATGTCATACCCATGTCATTATACAAAAAATAATAATAGTTCTAACATTATTATTTTTATACTAAGACAAAAATGCAACCAGAACTGAAGTGGAATTTACTGAATTAAATTCAGAGAAATTCAATAGAAATTGGCATTCTGAAGTGTCCGTACAATAAAAAATTATTTAGTGAATAACAAAAAAGAATTCTACTTCCTTATATTCAAATTCCTGCAACTCCATTAACAAGACACAAATTATAGTTTGTTTTTGAAAATGGGAAAATCTGAGAGTCCATGCACTCAGACTGAACAAGCATGACATGTCTGACCTACTGCATGCTGGTTTTAAGGCAGGGAAACATTCATTCAGTAAAATTATGTGGTAAATTGAACAAGATTCACTGCCTGGTGGTGAAGGAAAGAGTGACGGGCGAGAGAGACAGAAAAGAGGTGCTGAGAGAGAACAAGGGAATGATTGGAGTGAGATCAGAAGGGATTTTTCCTCCACTTGGGTGAAAAAGACACGCACTGCCTGAAGGGCTGTTGATTAAAGCAGTCTTGCTGTCTCTGCCTCTCAGTCTGTCTCTTAGTTTCTCCATCTGCAGGTCTAATTAAAACACATTTGAGGCTCATCCAGTTCTCGGTATGGAATGAGAAAGAGATGCGAAAAGACTCTCTCAGGATCACTTAAAGGGGTCATATGATGCGATTAAAATTTTTCCTTTCTCTTTGGAGTGTTACAAACTCTTGGTGCATAAAGAAGATCTGTAAAGTTGCAAAGACTAAAGTCTCAAATCCAAAGAGATATTCTTTATAAAAGTTAAGAGTCAACCACGCCTACCTAAAACGGCTCGTTCTAACACGCCCCCACATATCTACGTCACGATGTGGGAAGATTTGCATAACGCCGCGGTGTGTGACGCTGTTTCGTTGTGAAACTACTTTGTTTGGCCTTCCAAAAGAGGACACGACTAGAAATCAGTGGTTAAGTTGTATTTACAACACTGTTCCAGAACAGTTCAACCCAAATATAATGTTCTTTTTAGCAGCATCCTATGACCCCTTTAAAGGGATGGTTCACCCCAAAATGAAAATTCTGCAATCATTTACTCATCCTCATGTTTTTCCAAAACTATATGACTTTCTTTCTACTGTGGAACAAATTTTTTTTTTTTTTTAAGTTTCAAATGTTTTTGTCCATATAGTTAAAGTAAATGGTGTTCAGAATAACATTGGACCCTGTTGCATTTCTTTGTAACAAAAACAACGTTTAGAATGACACAAGGGTGAGTAAATGATGACAGAATTTTCATTTTGGGGTAAACTGGCCCTTTAAGATACACTTATTTTGTCTTTCATCTCTCTCAGTTTCAAATTTTCAAATTTAAGGCAAGACAATCCAGGTGTGGTTAAAAAAATTAACCAATAATAAACCAAACTTCCCCAGTTGATCGATTACATTAAGAATTGCAAACTTTTTTTTGTATTACACATTATGAACTGTAATGTTTATCTAATTAATTATCTAATTAAATTAGCACTAAATTTCATACATTTCCAGAACAGAAATCTGAAATTTGGCTAAAGCCAGTTTTAAAATTCTTTATTAATTTACTTGACATATTAAAGTAAAAGGTTTTTACAGAGGGGATTTCTCTTTGGATTTCTTTCTCTATTTGGATATAGGAGTAAAATGTGATATAAAACCAGGTGAATAATATATGAACAAACCCTTCTGTAAAAACCTTAGATAGGAATAAAACTGTAAAGTTTGGTGTAAGTAGAGGTATTTTAATGTCATTGAGATACTGTTATACTTTTTTTATTAATATTTTGAATTACTTTTTATTTTATATTTTCTGTTGTAATTGAACTGTTTTTAATTTAGTTAAACATTTTTGTAATTTTGTTGTGTATTTTTGTAATTTTTCTTTGAAATGTTGCCTTGGCAACTAGCTGAAATAAAATTATTTTAAAATATCTATTTAATATTATTTTAGTTAAAGTTTATTTTTATTTAAAATTATGGTTTTGGTTTCAGTTTCAGTTTGACCCTGATAAATCCTACTGAAGTGGAAATTTCTGGGTCAGTGCATGAGAAAAAATAAATATTTTGATAAAACACTCTTTAAAAATATGTATTGTAATCAAAGTCTACAGAGGCAAATATATAAACGGCAATAAAATAAACACTTAAAAAGTTTTTTTTTTTTACTAATCTGAAATAACATATTATGAAAAGCCAAATAAACCCAAAATCTCAAAATTGAGCGGTGCCAAAAAAAACAAAAACACTTTTTATCTGTAGTATCTTGTCTTAAACAACATTAACTTTACAACAGTATTGCTAAAGCAACGATCATTTAAAATATAATAAAAGTCTTACAAGTATAGGGTCAGAGAAAGCATACGAAAGCACTACAGTCACCAAACAGAATGGTAAAAACAGTTCCCTTCCAATGCCCTTTGAATACTTGAGGTCGGTGTGTTTTTGCTGCTGGGGGTGAGTGTGCGGTCACTCTCATTAGGAGCATGGCCATGTGCTGGACTTAAGAACACAGGATTACACTTGCTCCATCCTATAGGCTTATATCTGCACAAAAGGACAGAGAGAGAAAGAACGAGAGCGTTCTCCAACTGCTAAACTTCAGTCTAGCCTTGCTACGTTGAGCTCAAAGCCTAAATCAAAGGCAGAGATTATGTGGCCCACTGACCCGCTAGAGTACAATAGAAAACAAGGACAGGGTCAACTTTATTATAAGTGTCTGAGGCCTCCTCGCTTCTTTCAGAATCAGGTCATATAGAATGAAGTTCTTTTTCTTTTCCTGAATTAACTTTTTAGTTTTTTATGTGGTACCACTAATCTTCACATATGACAATGAGGCATAAGAATGACATAAGAAGCTGTTGTCATTCAATATTATGACAAATATATTCACATTGTTATTTGTAAACAGCTAAAATGTACATTCAGTATAAGCTAATTTTCATCTGTGTTAAATTCAATATGGTGTCTAACCTGACTAAGGTCTATGCTGTGAATGTTTACTAGTATTAATAGATTTAAAAAGTAGAATTTTTGCATTTCTTAGCACAGTTGTGCTCTGAGATTCACCTGAGATTTGTTTGAAACTGCCTTTGACAGAACATGGAAAGTCCCAAAGAATTCTGCCTTCCAGCTGTAAACCATACACCACGTTATTAAAAAGTGGAACAGGAAGATTTCAACCTTTTTTGCCCTTTGATAACATGATAATAGGGTCAGTTTCAAATTTCAGATAGGGAATTGAAATTTTGCTCATTGCTGTAACGGCAATTATAAATGCATTAAAATAAATTAATCATTTAGTATAACCAAGACCATGACAAAATTATTAACTGTGTGTGTGCATAACCAAAGTTTTTTTGTTTGTTTTTTAAAAGAAATTAAAATGTTTCTTTAGCAAGAATGCATTAAATTCATCAAAAGTGACAGTAAAGACTTTTTTCTCAAAAAAGGAATTTAGTAAAAAAATTGTTAGAAAAAAAATCAATTTAAAGTAAATGTTCTTTTGAACATTCTATTCAACGAAGAATCCTCAAATAATGTATCACAGTTTCCACAAAAGTATTAAGCCGCACAACTGTTTTCAACATTGATAATAATAATAAAAAAATGTTTCTTGAACAGCAAATCAGCATATTAGAATGATTTCTGAAGGTTCATGTGACACCGAAGCCTGAAATAATGGCTCCTGAAAATTCAGCTTTGGCATTACAGAAATAAATCACATTTAAAATAGAAAACAGTTATTTAATAAATCTTTCACAATATTACTGTTTTTACTGTATTTTTTATCAAATGCATGTTACCTAATAGAGTATAAGAGACTATGTCTGAAACTGTCTGAAAGTTGTTCAAGAAATTGTGTGAATGGCAACCTGTTAAATAATGGAGTGATTCAGCCCTGGACTCCTCTTTGATGTCAAGATGTTTTTATAGGATATTTTATTAATTTTTTTATGAGGAATTGTGTCATTGTACAGACTCAGAGAAGAATGTTTCAACATGTTTAAACTGCCTAACCACCATTCAGACCTGAATTTTGCTATGAACAACTGTGAACTAGAGCTTTCGAGTTGAGATGTGTTAAGGTGTGGGTGTTTGTGTTTTGAAAATCCCGTAAGTAAGTATTGCACAGTCATTTGTGAATAGCAAACCACAATAACCTAAGACACATGCCCCACCCATGTTTGAAATTATGAGAGGAATTTCCTTCATTCCTGGCCAAGAATTTCAGCTTGCAGTTGTCCTCATATCCCCTCTTTTCCTATAGCTGATAAACTATATATGCATATATATTTACATAATGTCCAAAAAGTGTTTGGCCACTTAAGCGGGACTTAAAGGAATAGTTCGTCCAAAAATGTAAAATTGCTGAAAATGTACTCACTCTGAAGCCATCCAGGATGTAGATGAGTTTGTTTCTTCAGCAAAATGGAGAAAATTCAGCATAACATCACATGCTCACCAACAGATCATCTGCGGTAAATGGGTGCCATCAGAATGAGAGTCCAAACAGCTGATGAAAACATCACCATAATCCACATGTAATCCACACAACTCCAGTCCATCAATTAACATCTTGTGAAGTGAAAAGCTGTGTCTGTAAGAAATGAATCCATCATCAAGACATTTTTAACTTCAATCCGGCTAAAATATGAGTCCTCTCTCCATAACATTTCTTTCTGCAGTGAAAAAGTCATCTTGTCTGAATCAGGAGAGAAATATGCAAAGATCAAGCACTGTTATATGCAATATTAAGCACTGTTTACAAGTGAAAACATTCCAAATCAGTTCTAAACAAATATTTTGGTGGTTTTTGATGTGAGAGAACAACAGAGGATGCATTTTATTTTCGGAGGAAACGTTATTTTGGATTATAGACTTTATTTTGGCCAGAAGGAATGGTTTAAAGTAAAAACGCTTTAATGATGGATTTGTTTTTTTACAAAAATGCGGCTTTTCAATTCACAAAATGTTAATGGAAGGATTACTTGTGGATTACTGTGATGCTTTTAGCAGCTGCTTGGACTCTCATTCTGACGGCACCCATTCACTGCAGAAGATCCATTGGTTAAGCAAGTGATGTAATGTTAAATGTCTCCAAATCTGTTTCGATGAAGAAACACACTCATCTACATCTTGAATGGCCTGAGTACATTTCAGCAAATTTTCATTTTTTTGGGCGAACTATTCCTTTAATGCATGAATGCCATTGTACTAGATAAAACCACAGCACAAGCACACTTTTCAAGCAAAGTATTTAACAGAAAGAAGTTCATAAATTGTTCACAATTAAGACATAGTATTTAAACATTTTCTGCCTCTCAAATGCTAGTGGATCATGTCCATAGTTAATGTAATGAACAAAACCTGTGGTTACTCTGCTGGTGTGAACTTGACTTCACACATCCATTAAACCTGTCTGCAGGTACCTGTGTGTATGCATGGATACGTGCAGTAGATTTGACTGTGATAATAACAGACACACAGCTCTAAAGATTGTGCGGCTAATTGCCTCTATTGCAGTGTGGCAATGTGACAGCTGCTGGGTAAGGCCACACAAAGTCAACTGTGCCCTTTTGGAATGGCTGCACTCTTCCCTGATCTGCCACAATAGATTTAACAGACAATGATGAAAAGGGACAGGTCTTTCAGTGAGAGATCAGTATGTACTCTATGTACATGGGCCCTCAGCCCCAACCAAAATCACTCTTACTGTAATCTCACTGTCTGGCCTTTTGACGTCAATTGTTTACGGATAGAGTCACTCAAGGTGCTGAATAGTAGTGGCTTTGTCTCTGCTTAATGGACAAATTATGCCTGAAGAGGAAAAAAATAAGCTAAAAGCATAGACTGTAAAACATGGACGTAGTGTCCGTGACGTCACCCGTAGGTTTCTAAAGAGCGTTTTTGAAGCTCAAAGTGGGCGGAGTCTGCCGTCGCCATCTTGGCAGCGCGTCACCACGCGTCACTCCCGGATAAGCGGGAGGTTGCCGCTTGGCTAAAAGACAAACAGGCCAAATGTACTGGACCAGTGTCAAAAACAATACCTGTCAGAAGTTTTAAACAAATAAATTTGGATTAAATTATGCTGTACATCTTCTCTAAGGACTTTGATCAAGCCATTAATTTGATAGCATTTAACTGTGGCAATGTGTTTTAACAGGCTAATGGTGGCACAATCAAGCATTTCAAACAGTAATGAAACTGTTAAAATTTCAAAATGAAACTACTGAAGTCCTCAAAATTTTACCCTAAAATCAATTAAAATTAGTTTTTTTGAATAATTATAAATCAATTAGATTTTGCACAAATGTTTTTTGCCATGATTCAAATATTCATGAGTAAAGCACATTTAAATCCCTAGTTCTCAGTAACCCACTTTAATATGAAAAAATACACAAAAATAAAAACTAATTTTCATTAATGCAATGCATAAATGAATAATTCTGCATTATGTAAATTATAAAGTACATTTGTATAGATACAATTGTAAGTATACACTGCCATTCAAAAGTTTGGAATCAATAGGATTTTTTTTTTATGTTTTAGAAAGAAGTCTCTTATGCTCACCAATGCTTTCTTTGATCAAAAATGCAGTAAAAAAACAGTTATACTGTAACATATTATTACAATTTAAAATAAAGGTGTTCTATTTTAATACATTTAACAAAATGTAATTATTTCCTGTGATGGCAAAGCTGAATTTTAGCAGCTATTACTCCAGTTTTCAGTGTCATCTGATCCTTCAGGAATGATTCTAATATGTTGATTTGCTGCTCAATAATTTTCTTATTATTATTGACATTGAAAACAGCTGTGATGCTTAATATTTTTGTGGAAACCATGTTACAGTTTTTTCTTTGATGAATAGAAAGTTCAAAAGAACAGCATTTATTTGAAATGGAAATCTTTTGTAACATTAAATATCTTTACTGACACTTTTTATCAATATAATGTATACAGTGTAATATATTTATGTATATAATGTAAATGTATGAAATTTTTACTGAAACTCAAACTTTTACAATCTTACTAAAACTTTCATTTATGCAGATTTTAATTAAAAAAATATGATTGTGTCTGGACAGGGTGATTTTCATGATTTTATTACAGTAATGAGAACTTGGGAGGAGAAATGTGCTTAATTGTCATTAATGTTCGTATGAGTTATTTAAGAAAATAATAATCTCTCATTTTTGTTTGTTAGGGTAAAAAATACATTTGCACATGACATTCACGTGTCAAAAGAAAACAATGTACCATGCGCAGACATTTTTTAAAATACATTTTTATGCACAGCCATAAAGAAACAAAATGATGACGACTGATGATGACGAGTGACGACACAAAGTTTAATGGTATCTCTGATTCAACAATTAATTTACACAAAATTTAAAGACAACGACTGAGCCAGTGGTATAAAGATACCTTAAGTAAAAAAATCAGAAACTCGGCCCTAAGTACTTTTTTTTCCCGAATTGTCTCCAACAATACACCCCCTGGCAAGTTCAACTACAAGTTCAGCTCAACAGCTAGTTGCTCCTGTCACCTTACATTACAGAGCTCATAGTGCACAGCAGTACGACAGACAAAAAGAAAGAGTGCCAAAGAAAACTGAAGACTGATAACAGCACTAAATCACTGTTAGCAGACAATCTTCAACAACTCTTTGACTGACACTTCTCTCCAAACTCAGCTCGCAAAACAACGCCAGACAGCACTGAGCCAAGGGGGCAGCGCTCATTGCCGTAATTATATCATGCCCGAAGAAGGTCGAGACACAGAGCCATGCAAATTCAGATTAAACCTGCAGCCCGGGGGGCCAGTGTGTGTTTGTGTATTAGGGACAGGACCTTTTGATCATTTAGGCGCTTTGGAGGGCACGCTAATCACTCCTGACAGGCCCTTTCTGACAGATTCAGCGACAAACTTCTCGATTTTGCTCTGGTTTTTGAACTCTCCTCTGCCCTGTGGGGACTTGTCAAACAATCTGATGTCAATGACCCAATTGTCCACTGGGCCCTTTCGGGTAACCCCAATGAGGTCCATGCCCCGTCTATTGTCTGTGAATGAACTCTAGCGCTGATTGCATTTTCTGGTAATTAAGCTTGTTCTATCTCCCCACTCTTTCTTTCATCGCGGCGCACCAGTTGGTGGGTTCGCATTAGTGTACGGGGTTCAGCGTAGTGTCACTTGCGTGCTCTCACAGGTGCTGGGTTTTCCCACTGTGCCATGCCACTCATTAGGTCATTGTGATGACGGAAGCGCATTTTGTTTAATTGAATTCTCATTAGTGCTGCTACAATAGGCCAGCCACTGACCTCGTTGCTCCCGGGGGCACCAAGCTTGTTATATGCATATCCTTTCGCATAAGGTTTAATTATTGTTGTGAATGAACTGTGGCATGAACACTACGTGCAGGAATTAACGGTTGCTGGTGTAAAGGGAGGTAAAATGCATTCATATGCATGTGTCAGTGTTACAGCATTCATATACACACATATATAGTACTGCAATAGACACAATTCTTTGCCAAAAACGCAGCTTGAGTCACTTCTGATCACCAAGGTTTATGAGACAGGAGCCACCAAAACCCACACGTACACTAAATATACATATGCATGTGCCTTTCAAGGCTCCAGGAATATCCTTGATGGTAGTGTTCTCTTCCAAACATGTCCCAGGACACATTATTTCTGAAAAATGAACTCGTCCAAGGGACGCCACTCCAGTGATCTGTCAGGCACCTATTCAAACACAATACTTACTCTTGTTCTGGACAAATATGGATGTGTGGTGACTATAAATAGTATTTGCTCCCTTGAAAGTTCTCATGTTTTATTGTTTTACAAACGGTGAAGCACAGAGAATTTCATTTGACCTTTTTGACACTGAAAATTAAAATGTTTTTTATGTGAAAGGGCCTAGTTGATTCAAACCAGTTTAGTTTGTAGTCCGAACAGGAAAAAAACATGAACTTTTCACTTTCATATTTGGTTTGAAATGAAACAAAATCTTATTTTTTTCTTTCAGTTTGAAAGATAAGATCAGATTTCATTGTGTGATGGCTTGTTACAAGATAACTTCATTAAAATAAAAGTAGTAGCATTAACCCTCTGTGGTCCGAGGGTGATTTGGGGCCCTGGAAAAGTTTTGACATGCCCTGACATTTGTGCTTTTTTCAGTTGCTTACAAACATTTCAATGTCTAAAGTTTAATAACACTGTAATCAGCACAAACTGGGCTACAATAATATGTGAGCAGCATGTATGTACGTGATTGTGTTTTTGAGAAAACAACGTTTATGCGTGCTTAGTGAAAAACTTTCACAATGCTTTCCTGATTTTTATGCTGTTGTCTGCAACAAAAATGATCAAATTTGGATACTGAGCAAATAAAAATGATCAGTCACAAATTGCAAAACATCCATTGCTGAAGCTTTAGACAAAATCTTAAAAATAAATAAATAAATAAAATAATTGACAAAAAGTTTGCATGTTTTGGAGTTCATACTTGAGGAAGAAAATAAAATACCTTAAATACCTTAGTTTTATTCAGAGGCCCAAAATGAGAAGAAAATTAGCAAATTGCATATTTGGTAATGTACTGTAAATCAATGAGATCTTCATAACATAAAATTATATAAATACTGTATCAGTTGTCACTCTATTTCTCCCAATAATGTCTTAGAAAAGATGAAGACCTATATATTTGGCTTTAACCTTTTTTTTTCTTCCAAAACTTCTTTTACTAAGGCTTTGTCAACATTCGAAGTTCATTTGAATTTCAACCCATATGCAATGCATATGCCATTTTTCCTTTCAAATGCTCAAGCTCAGTCAATAAAAAATGAAAAAGTCCTAGTCGATACTTAGAAAGGTCTTTTTTTCTTTTTCCTTTTTGGTCTGGTCTTCACACTTGCTGCCTGCCTCTTACATTGCTAACCCACTCCAGGTGGAGTGGCGCTGGCGTCCTAGAGAGATAGTTGGGAATTGCAGAGGGGGCAAGAGGTGTCAGATCCTGAAAAGGCAGAGAGAGGAACCCGATAGTGGCTGGGTGCTGGAGGTCTGGACTGGGGCAGAAGGGTCTGGGGCTCCGGGTATTGAAGGCAGGATTATTGGGGACAGGCTGAGGAGAGATGAGGGCAGAGAGCAGTCTGACCCAGCGGGAGAGAGAGAGAGAGAGAGAAAGAAAGGAAGAGTGGGTGAGATGGGGGTTAAACATTCAAAGAGAGACTAAGGAAAGGAATGAGATTCAAGAAATGCTGGAGAAACCACAAGGAAAATTAAAGAAAGAATGAATGAAAGAAAGAAATAGAAAAAAATAATAACTATTTCAACCAACCTTTTAATGAAATGAAGCACAATATAATATGCAGTATTGTAGTATATATTCCTATCTCAGGAATATTTGATTACGATTGGTAAATTGTGACATTTTATGGTTCAATATTTTTGTGTATGGTCTCTAAACTGTTGTCCACCACACAACTGATTTCCTTCATAGTTGTGCTAGCTTCATGTCTTTTGTATCACTTTGCATAATAAAAGTATTTCTAATTAATGTTTCAAATCAATTTTACATTTGGTTTATTTTGAAATAATTCTGATTTTTTCCCCCCCTTAGCAATACAGATTTGATAATGCATTCAAATAAATCATGTTCTTTTCAACTTACCACTCATCAATAAATCCTAAAAATCACACAAAAAACACAACTGTTTTTAAAATTGATAATTAGAACTGTTTCTTGAGCACAAAATCAGCATATTCGAATGGTTTCTGAAGGATCATGTGACACTGAAGACTGAAAATTCAGCTTTGCCATCACAGGAATAAATTACATTTCAAAATATACTAAAACAAAACCAGTTATTTAAAAAATTATTATTGTTTGGTAATGCATTTAAAATGTATTTGCTATTATGTTTATTGTTAACCTTTAAAGCAACAATTTAGACATGCTAACATGTAACTATAGTGTGATTAAATCACAATCAATGAAATGCACAACTGATTAAATCGAAGCATGTTTATTATTATTTATTTATATACTGTTATCGTTTTTAATAATATTTTAATGACCTTTTTATATCTTTATTATAGATTTTTAGATTCATTTTGATATTTTCAGTTTTCTTTTAGTTTATTTTTCTTTTTATTAATTTGGTGCTTTTGTCTTTCTATTATTTATTTATTCATTTTTAGTTTTAGTTCACTTTTAGTTTTTGTTTATTTCCCGTTAGTAATTCAGATTTATTTCAAATAGCAAAAATGTTTTTATTAGTTTTAGTTAACAATAATAACCCTGAACTGTACAAAAAGTTTATCCTCCTAGAACAGAATATCCCACTAATAAAAATATGATTTTATATAACTTTACAGTTCAACTAATACACACTTTTATATGGAAGAATTAATAAAAACAGAATGAATTGCACATTTCAGTACTTTTTCTACATGCAATTTTTGTATGCAACAGATGCTGTCTATAGAGCTTGTTTGAATAAATACCTTGTAGTTGTCCAAGAAAAAAAGAAATGAAAAGAAAAAGAAAGAAAAAATAAAACAAAATAAAAGTGTGTTTTTGATATACAGTATCTGGTTGTGGACCAACAGGTAGTTTCACTCTCTCACTGATGTCTCCACAAACACACACTCATATTCCAGGAGGACTTGACCTCCTGACAGATGAACCTATTTTTCTTTCATTCTCTTCTTATTCTTTCATTCTTTTCCTCTTCTCTTCCCCTCTTTTCTCTGATAGCGTCAGAGTCACAGGACATCTCCACACTAAGGTGCTGAAAGACACGTTCTGTGACAGAGACCACAACTGCTGTTGGACCACACACACACAACCTGCCTCAGTCTTGGCAATTATCAGTGAACATGAACACGGCCATCACCGTCAAGTCTTATTAAAAAGTATTTCTGTATTGTCATTGTTGTGTAAGTTAAAATAAATATAAGTAGCATTAAAACAGTGTGTTGTTTGCAGTTCAAGACAAAACTAGCAGCACAACACGTGGAAGCTTGTTTGTAATGTTAATCCCTTTCTTCTTTATAGCCTAAAGGCGTGATTATTCAAATCAGGCGGCTCCACATAAAGGTTAAACACACACACACACACACACACACACACACACACACACACACACAGGTTTGTTTTTGTGAAAAGTGGGGACATCCCATAGGCGTAATGGTTTTTATACTGTACAAACTGTATATTCTATTGCCCTACACCAACCCTACACCTAAACCTACCCCTCACAGGAAACTTTGTGCTATTTCAGATTTTCAATACACTCCATTCTGTGTGATTTATAAGCGTTTTGAAAAGTGGGGACATGGGGTAATGTCCTGAAAAGTCACCTTCTCCTTGTAATACCTATGTCATACCCTTGTCATTATACAAATTTATGTCCTCATTTGTCACAAAAACACACACACACACTAAAGGTGACTTTCGGATGAACACAATCAAATATCATTTGAACCTGAAGTAATAAGATTCTGCTGAGAAAGACCATTGACATGTTTAAATACAATTTATATGGGTTTGTTAGGATTAAACCTTTTAAAAGATGTGCCTTTGCAGAGGTTTCCTAAACTAACTACAAGTGTTCCACTTTGGTAAATAAATATGCTGGCAAAACCAAAGAGTGACTTTGAAAAACAAAACGTGACTGCTTCTAGTGGTCAGTGGAGAAACTGCATTATGACAGACAACATGGTGAACTAGGTGCTATTAAGAAATTAACATGCTAATACATAAAGCATTTATTTTATTAACAAACAGACCTAGAGGAGCTTATGATTAGGACTAATTGGCGTCTGTACTGCTAAATGATGTCCTAATCTGTATATACACAATGTTCCTGTACATTTTCTACAGTGAATTTCCATGAGTGTTTCCCATCCAGTTGTTCATAAGTACAGGAAAATAATTAAAGCAGATGTTTTGGCACATCAGACAGGTACTAATTTAGGAGTTAATGGATTTAAAAGATTACACTTGTTTACAAAAATATATTTAGTGTTTTATTAGTCTTGTCTCCAAGGAGACTCTCAAAAGACAGACTGATGTTTCATTGACTTTGCAGCACTCATAAAGAGTAATATCTAGCCCATGAAATAGCTTAAAGCAGAGAAACCCAGAAAAATACATTTTCTTTAAAGAAATTTCCACCTTTCCCTCACGTTTTCCACGTTTATGACTTTTCCAGGCCTTTCAAGATTCCCTGATATTTTTTGAGGTTTTCCATGTCCTATTCCAAGGTCATAGAAAAGAAACTTTGTTTTAAACCTTATTACTGATAACACATTCAAAACAGCGGTTGGTCACACATCTGTATACATATCCCTAATCAACAGGTTTCCTCTATCACACAAAACACACCAATAAACCAAATCCTTAGAGGCTTTTCCCACACATTTAACTGTCCAACACAAAACACTAACATGTTCAAAAAAGGAAAAATCATCCCACTGTTTACACATGTACAGTACAAACAGTCTTCTGTCAACTAGTCAGATTCACTCTCCTGTCATGCTTTGCAAAGATAAAGCTAGTGTTTTGGTCAAATGATATACTACTTAGTGCATGTTGTTATTAAAATCAGTTATTAAGGCTGTTAAAACGTTAGAATGACAGACTAACAAACAAGCATGATTAAAATTAATGTATATCACTCTAAAATTGATTGCACAAAATGTTTTAAAAAACACAACCCTAAGGCATTCAAACTTAAGAAATGTATTTAGAAACCGCTTTTAAAAATACTGTTACTTAAAAGCAACAACTTAAGATTACAGTTACAGAATTCCATGACAGATTTAAAAGTTAAAGGCACAGTTCACCCAGAAATGCAGGAAAAAAATTATTTACTAATCTTCATGTCATTCCAAACCTGTATGAATTCGTTGGAACATTAAAATTTACTGAAAATCTTCCCTTGCACTGTAGTTCTAAAATGAACCAATGGTGTATGTTGTTAACATGCAATTTCTGAACTTTCAGTAGTCCATTTAAGAATTTAGTAAATAACTGTTGACTTCACAGAGTGAAGACAAAATGCAATAATACTGAACTTGAGAAAAATGGCTTCAATGTTTTTGATTGATGCATGTAGTCAAATAAACCACTTTTATGATACTTTGATGTTCTTTATCTGTCATTTTGGAGCTTGCTTGACAGGCCGAATCCCCATTTACTGGAAAAGAGCGTATAGGATATTGTTCAAAAATATGCCTTTTGCATTCCATTGAAAAAATAAATTAATATGGGTTTGGAATGATATGAGGGTGAATAAATGATGACAGAACTTTCATTCTGGGCAAAACTATGGAAATGTAAAGATGAACCAGCTGAAACATCTATGCATATACAAAAACCCGCTAACATGCACACTCTTTTTTTTAGTCAGATTTTTTTCCTGCTCTATTTCATTACTGTGAAAACAGGCTGAAAGGCTCACACTACAGAAACCTTTGACTTGGACACCCGCCCCTGTAGAGGGAGAGCGAGGACACCAGGGATATCGGTGCTTCTTACACCATGCGTAATAAGAGATGTCTCTACAGAGGCAGGTTCAGGTCAAGTTACAGATCAGATGCGCTCAGATCCACTTTTAAATGACATTTTTAGTACATTCGTAGTCTTCCTGTACTCATATAAGGCTTTGGTATTTTTTTCTGAACAAATAAAGCCACATGCAATATTCTCTATTCATCATTCTGCATCATTGTCACTTGTATTGTAGTATTTTTCATCTGTAAATCACTTTGGAAATAGCATCTACTAAATGAATAAATGTAAAAGTCATTATTCATGCTGTAAGTCTGTTTGTAGTTGTAGTTTTGTGTTTAGTGCTGCTTTGAAAGAGCATTAGCATTCATCCAAAGTTTAGGATAAAACTTAAACCGAAGATTAGACTGCAGTTTTGATGCTGATCCCATCTGTGGGTTTGTATTGGACAATCAAGGGTGGTCAAAAGTGGATGATGCAATCAATTGCCGCCTTCTGGGTTTCAGCTTCAGAGAGCCATAGCGAGGCTTTAAAAACAATAAAACATCAATACACAGTTAATTTTCAGTAAATATTACAGTGGGGTCTAAAAGACTTAGACCACCAGGGAAAATGTTTGTATTTTGTATTCTTCTTTAGATTATGACATAGTTGAACATACAATTTTTGCATGTGCAAAAAATATACCTCTTTGCGTGCTGCTTTGGCACGGGTGAGTTTCACACTCTGAGATCTGCGTAGACCCTTCTGCACTGACGCCTCGTCTTCGGAGAATACTCCATCTGTTTCCTCCTCATGCCCCTCCCCTGCTTGTTTATATGGCTCTGTTGGAGCAGATGCACAGAGGAAGCAATAAAGATCTCAAACAAGAGGAACTGAACCTTGAAGGATAAGTTTACCCAAAAAAATTAAAATTCTGTCATCATTTACTCACCCTCATGTCACTCCAAACCCATATTGTGAATTTGTGGAACACACACAAAAAAAGAAATGTTCCATACAATCACAACTAATGGATTCTAAAGCTTTCAAGCCTCATAAAGGATGCAAAAGTGCAATGAAAAGTATTGTAATATGGTGAAAAAGTTGTTTGGAGCTTATTTATCACAGGTCTCTCTATTCATTTTAATTTCGCTAATGGTTTTTATTTTGTTTTTTGGTTACGTTTCTATTGACCAGCTGAACTTTCCATCAGGATTGCTTTTCAAACCTTGTTCTACCACTAGAGGGAGACATAATAATTACTTTCTGATGACAATGCACTCCACTAGGGTTCATTTGGCCTTGAGGTCTTAAAATGCTAATTTTGACTCTTACAGTTCATTTGTTTCTTTAGTTAAATCAGTATTTAATTTAATTTAGTTTTTCATAATTACATAATCAATCATTTATCATTATATAATCAGCAATGCTGTCATTAAAGGAAAAGTTTACCCAGAAATCTAAATTTGCTAAAACTTACTCATCCCAGGCCATCCGAGTTATAGATGAATAATTTTTTTCATCTGAACAGATTTGGAGAAATTTAGCATTACATCACTTGCTTTATATCACTGCAGTGAATGGGTGCCACCAGAATGAGAGTAGTTGACAAAAACATCACAATAACCCACAAGTTATGCAAGTAATACACAAGCTGCGTGATTGTAATAAATCCATCATTAAGACATTTTTAACTTTGTTCGCTTTTGAGTCCTCTATCCATAATATTGCTTTCTCCAGTGCAAAAGTCATCACGTCTGAATCAGGAAAAAAAATATGCACAGATCAAGCACCATTTACAAGTGAAAACAGTCCAGAACAGTTCTAAACAAATATATTGGTGGATTTTGATGTGAGAGGACAACAGGGGAAGGACTTTTTCACTGGAGGAAGCATTATTATGGTTTATGGACTGGTATTTTGGACAGAAGTGACAGTTTAAGGTTAAAACACCTTTATGATGGATTTGTCTCTTACAAACACACAGCTTTTCACTTCACAAGATGTTAATTGATGCACTGGATTCATGTGGATCACTTGATTATTATGATGTTTTTATAAGTTGATGGACTCTCATTGTGACGGCACCCATTCACTGTAGAGGAGCAAGTGATTTAATGCTAAATTTCTCCTAATCCGTTCCGATACAGAAACAAACTCATCTAAATCTTGTACATCAGCCTGAGGGTGAGTAAATTCCCAGCAAGTTTTTGTTTTGTGGGGTGGGGGGGTGTTGAACTATTCTTTTATTCTTTTAACGCATGTACAGCACTCACCAGAATCAGCAGCACTAGGGTTAGCAGGCTGGAGGGCCCGTCGGCTGGGGTTGGCGAATGCTGATTGTTCAGAGGGGAACTGCGTCAGGTCTGGAATACTGAAACTCCTCAGACGTTCACTGATAGCTCCCTGTCCCTGTGACATGATGATCCATTGTACATCGTGCATTGAGTAAACAGAATTCAAAACCCCAAAACCTTTGAAGTTGTGGTTACCTTTATAATACACAAAGACATCTTTTATTTAACTTCCCAGTTAATAATGGTCTAATGACGTGCTGGTGACAGGTTAAAGCAGATTGAAAAAGAAAGCAAGTTACCTGGGATAGGTGCAGCAGCTACTGCTGGAGATTAGTTTAGCATGTAGACAGAAAGAGAAAGGAAAAAGGAAGATATGAACTAGATTTTTACATTTTCTGCAGAAAACATCAGTCGTGCTCAGAACATCATTACCAACAGCATAGCAACCCATAACAATGGGGCAGATGGTTGCCAGAGTGTTGCTATGCATTCGCCAAGGTTTTCTCAGTGATTTTTAGAGTCACTTGATTATTATGATGTTTTTATAAGTTGATGGACTCTCATTGTGACGGCACCCATTCACTGTAGAGGAGCAAGTGATTTAATGCTAAATTTCTCCTAATCCGTTCCGATACAGAAACAAACTCATCTAAATCTTGTACATCAGCCTGAGGGTGAGTAAATTCCCAGCAAGTTTTTGTTTTGTGGGGTGGGGGGGTGTTGAACTATTCTTTTATTCTTTTAACGCATGTACAGCACTCACCAGAATCAGCAGCACTAGGGTTAGCAGGCTGGAGGGCCCGTCGGCTGGGGTTGGCGAATGCTGATTGTTCAGAGGGGAACTGCGTCAGGTCTGGAATACTGAAACTCCTCAGACGTTCACTGATAGCTCCCTGTCCCTGTGACATGATGATCCATTGTACATCGTGCATTGAGTAAACAGAATTCAAAACCCCAAAACCTTTGAAGTTGTGGTTACCTTTATAATACACAAAGACATCTTTTATTTAACTTCCCAGTTAATAATGGTCTAATGACGTGCTGGTGACAGGTTAAAGCAGATTGAAAAAGAAAGCAAGTTACCTGGGATAGGTGCAGCAGCTACTGCTGGAGATTAGTTTAGCATGTAGACAGAAAGAGAAAGGAAAAAGGAAGATATGAACTAGATTTTTACATTTTCTGCAGAAAACATCAGTCGTGCTCAGAACATCATTACCAACAGCATAGCAACCCATAACAATGGGGCAGATGGTTGCCAGAGTGTTGCTATGCATTCGCCAAGGTTTTCTCAGTGATTTTTAGAGTGTTGCTATGCGGTTGCTAGGGTGTTCTGGGTGGTTGCTTACTGGCCAAAGTTGAAAGAGCCTAAATGTCTATGATATTCTTGTTTCTAGATAAGAACAGTAGACCTTAGCAAAAACAGAAGAGCCTTACCAAAAACAGAAGAGCACTAGTGATTTAGATCTTTTTTTAGGAACCAGACATGGCCAGACAGCAAATTTGATTTTAAAAAAGCAGTCAAGAGAACAGGAGAGGCCACAGTGAAGAACACATGCAATTTTTGCAGTGCATTTTTATGTCCTTAACATGCTGTATATTTTTAATATTATACATATTAGTGCTGTCAATCGATAAAAAAAAAAAAACGAATCACATATTTTTTTCTGAAATTAATCACGATTAATCCCACCTTAAAAACAATTCAATTCAATCTTCAAATGAATGTAGAAACAACATAAAGACTGTTTATATTTTGTATATGTTTAATGGCATCTTTTTTATGACTGAAGGCGAGTATCACTGATACCAATACTACTGATATCTCTAGGAATTTTTTTTTCTTAATATTCAACCATTGACTATAGCCATTCAACATTACAGTATAATTGAGAGCTATCAATTTTAACATTTAGTAGACCCATTATAATAAATGTCATATTTAGCTTCCTGTGCACTTCAGCAAGTAGGAAATATACAGAAATTGAATAAAGTTATCAAACACTAAATTCTAAATTAAATATAAATCCTTAAAGCTGCAAAAGTTATTGATTTCCTCTATTTTTCTTTGATTAACAGACATCACAGCAGCTGGGTTATTAGGTTATTTTGGCTGCTTTAAGAGCTGTCGCTGCTGAACATGACGCGGATCTGACACGCATCATCTTTTCTCACAACTCTTTACCTTTTCTGACCCACTTCAGGTCTTAAAGTCTCTACTAATGCGTTGATGAGTTGAATCTTGTGTGTTAGATGAGGGAGACAGTGCTAGGCTGCTCCAGGACAGTTTTGAAAACTGCATTTCAGAGACTTAAATTAAGATTTAATTTAACTCATAACAAATACTTACATGCATGCACAGTTTTAAGGCAGCTTTAATCGCCCTTTTGGTATCTTCATGATTTAACTGACGACATAACTATGACATTGCAAGGTCGTAGTTTCAATTGAGCTTTATTATATACAACGTGCGTCACTGCATTTTTTCGTGCGCTACGAGCACTGTATAATGGCTGACAGGACAGGAAAATTAGTTTTTACTGACACATGGCCTGACAACATCTCATCTGACCGCAGTTCACTGTTGTTCTACTGAAGCTCCCTTGTCACCTGTACCTTTTCCGCACTAGTTTGACTTGCGCCTGGTGCTAATGCGAAGTTGGGGTGCGCGTCTGAAAAGTATCTGCTTTGATGTGTTCATAAAGATGTTCTGTGTCTAAATAAACGCAATTCTTGTCAACAGAAAAGAGACAGAAGCAGCAGTTGTGAGTGGGGAGGCCAACCCTAGCTCCGACCCTGTGTTAATTGCATTAAATATTTTTAACGCGTTAAACTGAAAAAATGTATTGCATGCGTTAACGCGCTAATACTTAAAGGCAGAGTAAGTGATTTTTCAAAAACACTTTAGAAAACTGATTCAGGTCGAATCGCAAAACAAACTTGTAGCCAATCAGCAATAAGGGGCGTGTCTACTCGTGATGTGGAGGAGAGCGCGTTCAGTGCATGGGACGGACATTAGCCGAGCCGAGCGACAGAAAGATAGAGATGGCGGATAAAAAACAAAAGAGGAAAACATCTGCGGAACGATAAGGCAAGAAGTAGGACCCGTGAAAATATCGGATCAGCTTTCCAGCGCTGGAGAGAACTCAAGGAGCGAGGCCTGCGATCGGACGCCGAGGTTGCTTTGTTTCTTCTCAATAGGTGAGTAACACCGTGTCTACAACAACTAAAGTCTGCCTACACTGGACGCGATCAAACGACCGCTGAAAACCATTTGAAATGTGTGTCAGCACGTCATAAATAGAACCCGGCAGCAGTTTTCTGTCGGGATTTGTTGCGCCGCGCCGCTCACGTCAGTAGACACGGTGTAACATTGGTTTTGCTTTGTTTCACAGAACTAATCGTTGCCTGGGTTGCGTACGTATATGTGGGGCGGAGCTATCAAAATAGGGGCAAGACCCTTTTGGGGTAGAGGCGTGTTTGTTTTGGTGATTTCAAATATCAACATTGGCTACCAGAAATCACTTACTCTGCCTTTAACAACCTATAAACCTTACTGACCCCATACTTGTATATATACGTTTCCAAAAAATGATTTCTGAAGGATCATGTATCATGTGACACTGAAGACTAGAGTAATGGCTGCTATTACTGTTATTACTGTATTTTTCATCAAATAAATGCAGCCTTTGTGAGCTTTTAACTTTTTATTTTAAATTTACGACAACATAACAGAAATAAAAGTAAACAATGAATCACAAAAGAAATAATGTATCAATGCAAAACAATGTTTCTGTTTACATGGAATGAAAGCTGTTAGCTGACCAAATCAGCTTAGTTAGTTAGGTTAGCTCAAATGCCTAGTATAAACACTGCATGAGTGTATGAATGAGCATGTGTCTGTGCAATACCTTCACAGCAGCGGAGACAGCAGCAGCAGCCGCAATCGTGAGACCCTGCCGCCCAAAATTCACCATGGTCTCATAACTTTTCTCTCTGGCCTGGACAATATACTCGTCAATCTCCTGAAAAACAGAATGTGAAACAGTCAATAAATCTATAACTTAAATTCCCCCTTAACCTCTAACTAGGAATTGTTTGACAACAAACAATTACAGAGGGCTGGAAACAAAATATGCAGGCGCAGTTAAACGAACCGTGCAGTTTACTGTTAGTTCATAATGATCATGTAATCAAGACATGCAACTAACCCAATCCATCTGTTTATCTCTTAACATCATTTATGTAATCACTGATTATGTAATCCTCCCGATTCCATAACACATTTCAGTATGGCTATGTGTTCACTGTCAGTGAATGCCTATTCCCAGGGAACCTGATGAGATGCTTAGGTCATTACCCTCTCCTTGGATGCCAGCATAGGGTGTAGGAACTTCCTGTAGAGGACACTGGCTCCTCTAGTGTAGGGAGACAGCAACCAAAAGACGAAAGCCATTTTCACTTCGTAGTAAACTGGAAACCTGAAACAGTCAAGTACAAACAATATGAAAACAGAGGGCTGATGGAAGACAAAATAATGAATTTGATCTATGCGTTCTCTTCAATTTTATTTTTATGGACCTCAGCCTTGGTGGATCAATTTAATGAAACTATGGCTGTTTAATAGACACAAATTCACACAAAGACACAAAGTTAATAATTTGCCAAAAAAAAACTATTTTTTATATATATGTATTTGAATTTGTATTTATTGTTATTTATGTCTTTATTATTTATAATTACAAAGGAGTGAAATTTTTCTTAAAAAATGATTTACAGATTTTTTATTTATTTATTTAAATTACAGAAGAGTTAAACGTCATTAAAAAAACTGAAAAAATTCAATGTGCATCTTTAATGCCACTTTTTTCAGTATTAGTACACTGCATAGAACTATACATGCAAATAAAATTGATCTAATTTAGGAGGACCCAAGCCAGCAAAAAAAAAAAAGTTTTTTCTTTTTCTTTTCTTTTTTTTTATGTCACGAAACGAATGAAATGCACAGGAATTTAACCGAACTGAAACTGAACCTAACAGACTGGTTCCTCTAAGTGGCCTGAAGAAAATAAATGGAGCTCAACATCTGCAACAACAGATAAAAGCCCTTTTCATAAACCATAAAGGCTAGACAGTGAAAAGTCATACAACAGAGAAGAATGGCAAAATGTTAATAAAACCACTTGATGCAAAATTACTCCATGCAATCCAATAACAAGTATTTATTTGCCTCTTTCCTGACTGTATATGTATATTTACCAAGCCAAAGAAAGGTCTGTGATGGTCTCCACCACTGTGTAAAGAGCAAACACAATCCAGTACATCATCCATCGCACCTGTCAAACCACAAACGCAAACACAAAATGTCTACTGGAGGTATAGAAGAGCTGCTTACAAAAACTTACCATGTAAATACTATAATATGAATATTATTCATACACTATATGATATACATCAAAGTACAATGGTATCACATCACTGTACCACGGTACAGTCACAGTATTTTTTGTAAGGAAAGAAAAGGAAGTACACAAAGCACAAACAGGGCACACATGGTGGAAGAACAGTATTAAATTGCTCAACAGCTCAGGGTTTAGTTACTGACAGCCTCCATCAGATACAAAGAGTAACCAGGATATACAGACAGTTTAGCTGGGGCTCTCCATCTATTCTGGCTATTAACATTCTCTAAACTCAAATAGATGTGAAGAATCAGTAGAACATGGATGAAGATATGCATGTGCATTTATGAATTGAGTACTCACATATTCTTTGACATTCTTGGATTTGACGGCTTTAAAGGAGTAGTATGCAGGATACAGTGTTCCAAACAAAAGACTGTGATAAAACACACACATACATACAGTACACATAAGACATGATTTATATTAAAAAATATCATGCACCTGTTATAAGCAAGCAAACAAATAAAGGTTGGCGAACAGTTCAGTGCCCAACCAATCAAAATTTAGATACACTGATATAAAAATGTAAGATATACAAATATATCTATATAGGTTATAGATATTATAGATTTTTAAAATTAATTTTTGCATTTGGATTATCTTTGCCTTCATCTAACACTTAGTCTTTAAAAATACTAATAACTTAATTTAATATAAACACATTAAATAACTTAGTAACACTGTTAAATGTAATTTTTAGCAAATCTTGAAGTTAATATCCTTTTTTCCTACTGTACATGACTAAATTCACTTTTAGCATTTAAATTGACTGATCTTAGTTTTAAGCATTTTATTTTAAATGCATTTAGACAAAATGTTGTAGAATTCTGTCATTTATCAATTATCGGCCATTACATGAAAATTATTAGCCATGACAATAAAACAATTATCAGCTTATCTAATCAACCATAATTTGAATATCGGTGGATCCCTATGCACAATCTTATATTTGATGATAATCCACCCAGATGGCAAATCCAGCCTTTGCCTTTGGTTACAGGCCTACTCAAATATTAAACTGGAACACTGATCACTCAAAATGCTCTATTTATTGTGACGGGTGAAACTGAAATCCCGTTGTTGTTTTTTTTCAAAGAGGTGTTCAATTCAGTACATACACACAGTAAATTCACCGCTTTCACTGTAACTGGCTTGCGTTTCCCTGATCCATTTATTTTCGAGTAGCTATGGGAACGACATCACTGCCTGATACCGTCTAAAGTTATGTGTGATCATGGGTGTGTGTGTGTGTGTGTGGTGAGGGACTGTTGGATGGATTCCATTTATTGTGTAACGTTTCTCCACTCTAAAACATCTCTACCATAAAGCAAAATAAGTGCTGAAGTCAAGAGCAGAGATCATCTCTTAACTTAAAACAGTAAAACTGTTTGTAATTAAACAACTGCAGCATCACCAAGTCACTATTTCCAAACACAGCCTGTCTTGCTTTTACTACTAGTCTGAAGAAAGTGTTTAAACATCGAATGCTGTGAGAACACATTAGAGTCACAATGGTTTAGTCATGCATTTCCTATTACGCTGTTCTCTGGGAGAACTCGTGAGGGTAAAAAAAGAAGGGAAAGAATTAGGAATGAGTGTGTGTGTGTGTGTGTGTGTGTG